>NC_135151.1:2610894-2704513 GCF_050948215.1 Halictus rubicundus
TAGTCCATAGAAAAATCGTAGTTCGATATACTCACCATAGATCCCACAGCTCTGAAATAAACATTTCTCGGCGGACCTCATTTTTTAGTTTTCGAAAACCTAGGCTGATTTTGCATCCAGAAAACATTATAGATTAACCCTCATCCTCACAGAACATCACGTATGCCGATTTATTTGTGATGCGAGAAATGTTAACCCTTTAGTCAAATTATTTAATTTTTAACCAAATTCTATCTATTCAATTTACGACACTGCAAAGTAAAATTGATTTTCATTTTCCAATTCGGCAAAAGCGAATATTAAATATACGAATTTGGTTGTTGTAATATTTTTAATCGACTTTAGAATTCTTCTCAAAATCTCCTGTCTTCCCACAGCATTTAAGGGTCAGCTTATACTAGGCAGGTCGGACGCTGAGGGTGTATAAACGCATATTTAGTATCTAGTATCTGGCTTTTATAGGCCCTCAGCGTCAGCGTCTGACCTGCCTAATATAATCTGACTCCAATTTTCGAACAAGGCATTTTAGAGTTCAGCTGTGCATCTTTTTATTATAGGGTAAAGGACCCAATTTATGAGGGGGTATCAACTACTGTGCCTATATTAATTATACGTATTTTTAAAGCATAATGAATATTTAAAAAGAAATATATAACATATACAATATTAACAGATTTTAATGAAAACAATTTAATATCTCTTTTTTAATATTCATTGTGCTTTAAAAATTATAATTAATGCAGGCACAGTAATTGGCATCCCCACAGTAATTGGGTCCCTTGACCTATTGACTTTTGCCATCGCGTTAATTCGACCAGAGGGCAAATTTGGGAAAATGATGGATCTGAAATAACATAATCATAGGCGATCGAGCTGTGTAAAGAAAGGAAACAGTTCAAAGATCCAGAAGCTCTCTAATCCCTCGATGGTGTACGCAACAAGGTCCCAATGTTGCGTCCACCGAGCAGCCCCTCGGTGGATGAATTCAGGGAGGAGTCAGTGGGACAGAACGACTATCCTCCTTTCAGTCTCTTCTTATTGATCAGTTTTCTTTCCCCTCTCTCCCTCTTTAAAGCCATCAGTAGCTTAACAAAGCAGAGTAAAAGGTTCCAGGGAGGTGCTAGTAGGACAGAGTAGATACTGTTCTCCGTCAACCTCTTCCTCCACACGTACACTCCTCCCCTCCCCCCTCTTCTTGCTCACCTTTATTGACTGTTTCAGCGTCACCTCCTCTCGCGACTGACTTCTCCATAAAATCTCCCACCCTGCTTAGCCATTACACCCTGCCTCGTCAGAAAATACGATCCACGCTCGCTCACATTCTTTTATAGTTTTGGTTCTTCAGCTGACTCCTGAGTATTCGAAGGATGTACTGCGAAGAACTGGAAAGAAGTCTCGCGGGCTGCAGGATCCTTCTCGATGACCACTATTAATAACGAAAATACACAAATGTTCCCAGTGTCCATTCGAACCCGCATTCCGTCAGCGAGTCTTCTTTTCAGCTCTGCGTAGATACACAACAGTATTCCCTCGTCTCGAGTTTTTCCCCATTTTCATCACCGTCATTTCACGGTGAAATTATTGGGGACTCTTCTTTGTCTCAATAGGAAGTGTCTGCTACTTGATCGCGCAGTGTCCCTCGAATCTGATGAGGGAACACTGTGCCTCGTCGTTTCTGTTCGTTAAAGAATCCGTTCGAGAGCACAGTCGAGACGAAGAAACAACGACGCATCGAAGGAAACGAGTTTCGCATTATCTTTTGGCGGGCAAAACGCGGCCGGTTCAAACGTAGTTGGTTCTCGCGGTGCAGCAGAAGAGATTCAGCGCGCCACGAAAGTAGGACGATTGTCTCGCGGATCTGCTGGGGGGCCTGTAGTTGCTTTGATTCCAGCGATTCGTCCTCCGCCCGTTGCCTCGGCTCCCTTTGCTTCCCAGATTTTGCAGGGCCGTGTACTTCTCTGAAACCAGACAGAACGCCGAGATACCGTTAAGTACGTTTCACCGTGGAGACCCTCGAAAGGACAGATTACCGTTTTAGAGGGCTAAGCGCGGACAGGGCGCAACAACAGACCTCTCTCAGGAATTCAAAGTTGTTATTGCAGACGCAATCGTCGTTGCCGGACCAATTTTGAAACTTCTACTGGATGCAGTCTCAAACTCTACTTACAAAGGAATGATCCCGAACCAGGAAATTTTAAAATTTTAGAAAATTTGGGGATATGATATCCATAGGCAGGTATGATTCGGGTATTTTTCGATTCTTTTTTTTTAATCATATAAACAATTGACAAATGTTTTATCAGAGTTCTCATCAACAAGAACAACTCTTGGCTGGAGACTTTTTTCTTGTCCCGTATAGTTTGCGAGTTATAATACAATAATAGCAGAATTTTCAGACCGTATTTTTCTACCTATACAGGGTGTTCGACTACAGGTGGGAGAAAATTCAAGGGGTGTTTCTCCAAGACAATATAAGACGAAAATGAACAATAAAAAATTGCGATTTCGGCTCCATTTTTTAGTTATTAACAATTACAAATCCGCCTAAAATACGACAACCCGGTCAACAGACTTGTACGTTACGTGCGTCATAGAGGAGCGCGACTGTCAAGAATCAAGTGACAGAAACTCCGCGTGCCTCGCAAGAAGTCGCCTGGCAAGAATTCGGCGTGCAAACCATCCGATTGGGTCATTCCACGCGCATTTTCGGTTCTAGCCGAATTATTGGCTAAAGTGTGTGACGTCAAAGCCTAACTATTGGATGCGAGCGAGGACCCCCGTGACTGTCGCGCGCAACGTAACCGCTGTTGGTCTGATTGCCGCATTTTAGGCGGATTTTTAATCGACAATAACTACAAAATGAAGACGAAATCGCAATTGTTTATTCTTTATTTTCGTCTTATATTGTGTTGGAGAACCACCTCTTAAATTTTCTCCCACCTGTAGTCGAACAGCCTGTAGAGAGGTCTTAGAACTTTATATGTGGTAGTTATAAAATTTGACCTTGAATGCAGAGTATTATAAATGGACTGAGGATTTTATGAATTTACAGCAGAAACGAGTAGGTGAGACACAAAATAAAAGAAACATCAGATGAATTTAATAGTATATTATTTGCAACCTATTAAAATTCTTAAGAGAAGAAATCAACTTTTATGTAACCCCTCTCTCTTGTAATTGAGATACAGACTTATTTTGTAGAAAGATCCGGAGTTATAAGTGATAAGACAAAATCGAGTGCGTGAAATGCAACACATCAATAATAAAATTATACCTAATTCATTAAAATTATTCAGATGAAAAATGAATTTCTATTTAATTTCTTGTTCTAGCAATTGGTACATAAAATTTTCATTTTGCATAAAAAACCCTAAATTGGTTCACTATCACGCCTAGCAGTGTAACAAAATTATTATCAGTCGATGAACCTCGGCGAGAAATCAATCACCCCTGTTACAGAGTTGATTCTATCAGTATTTCTCTCTTCCGCCTCGCGGAATGTCGCTCGAAACTTTTAAATTGATTTCAGTGAACCGAGAAAGAAGTTATTTATCATATAATATCGACACGCTAACATTCCCAGCGTTGTTTGTCGAGAACCAGCCAGCAAGTGTTTCGAACAGGACGTATTATTTCGCAATTGTTTGATATTAGCCCCGTTAAATTGTTCGGCCAAATGGTTGGTCTCCTCAGCGAGTAATTAGTTAATGGAGGGTAATTTTGCCCGTCCAAGCCTCGGACGAATACGTTGCTAACCGCGGGGAATTTTCTTCGGCGGTTAAAAAGCCGATTGTTCCCAGATTGAAGACAATTCGGGTTTCCTCTTTTTCTTCCTTTCTTATATGGTTTTCCGGGACGTCCTTTTGTACTTTGTTTCGAATGAATGTAATATCGTAATGCATAATTGCTGTGGTGCGACCAAATTATGGTGTGTTGTTTAGAAGAACGAGTAGAAACAATTTTTACTTGTGGAGCTAGTGAGAGTGCTTGTCGAACTTCGGCTACGTTTAATGGGAGACATCCTGATACACATGTTTTTCATACGTACGTGTTGCAATTAGTTGCAAAGTTTAAAGAAACATGATCGGTGACAAATTTAACAAGAAACCAGCCAAAATTCATAAAAGAAGTTGATCAAATCGAAATTATAGGATAGTTTACTGTGAATCCCACTAGTTCAATTCGACAAGTTTCAATAGTAACTGGTGTATCTGTGGGATTTGTGTACAAATTACTTAAACATAACAAGTTTCTTCCTTATAAAATGCAGTTGCATCAAAAGTTATTGGAAGATCACTTTGAAAGGCGGATTGAGTTTTGTGAAGAATTAACAAATATGATAAACGTCACTCCTAATCTAATTAAAAACATTTGTTTTGGTGACGAATGCACTTTTTTCTTAAACGATGCTGTAAATCGTCATAACTATCGTTATTAGAGTGACGAAAATCCACATCTTATTAGAGAAAGTAATACTCAATGGCCAGAAAAAACAAATGTTGGGGCAGGCATTTTAGGAAATGCTACTATAGGTCCTCTGTTTTTCCAAGAGAATTTGTATGGCAATCTGTATTTAAATTTACTGAACGACATCATTGATCCACTTGTAACAGAAAGTCTTGAAAACCAAAGAGATGAAAACGGCAATTTACTTCAACATTATGGTGCTCCCCCGCATTACACGTTACCAGTTTGCCAGTGATTAAACAATCGATTCGCACTAAGATGGATCGGTAGAAGAGGTGTTATTCAGTGGCCACCAAGATCACCAGATCTAACTCCGGTCGACTTCTTCTTGTGGGGACACTTAAAGTTTGTTGTTTATAAAACACAACCAGAAAGCGTCAACGATTTGCATCGCAGAATTGGACAGGAATGTAGAGCTATTCCAGCAGATACCTTAAAAAATGTTCGTCCAAAATTTGAGAATCGTCTGTATTACTGTTTAGAAAACTACGGTGAACATTTTGAAAATTTGTTATAGTTATAAAGAAATTATAAACTGTCTCGCAGTAGAAGTATGACTCGCTCTACTTCTCTTTAAATATCTACGAAACTAGTGCGCGGATAAAAGAAAGTATCCTACGAAAATGACTGGTCTTTTTACGTACAATAAATTCGCATAATAAAAAATATAGGTTTCCATTTCAAAAAACAATGTTGACCTTCAAATAACCTTGAAAACGCCACCCGAATAAAAAACTGATACTGTCCCCCTCTTTCCCCCTCGGAATCCTTGGTCACGTTTTTTACACTTTTTGAATATCTGTTGGAATTTATTTCATGAATAGAACAAAATTAATGTGTTATTTCTTTAGAACGAAGGATCGTTTGAATCGGCTTTTGATATACATTGTATCTGCAGTTAATATACATTGTATGTTGTCCCCGGCATGGGACCCTCGATCCTCAGTTGTTCATATTGGACTGTTGCTCCTCTGTTTTCGATTTCTTGTTTCATTCGCGACGGTCCTCTCAAACCGTAGACGTGTCTGACAACACGCTTTTAGACAATCTATTGAAATATAAATTCTATTTCATATACAGATAAAGAGTGTGCTTTTATTATATGTACCCATATCCCAATAATATCTTTCATGCTTTTCGAGATATTCGGCTGGAAAGTTTTCAAATGAACACCTTGTGTAGGTACTAAAGCACGCGAATCCGACGGATCTGTAACCAGTTAACTGTGTTTGACGAGTAAACTCGTCACGAAGAAATGGCAATATTTTGTGTTATGACGAGTATACTCGTCACGAAGAAATGGCAATATTTTGTGTTATGACGAGTATACTCGTCAAAACAGCTATAATTCAAACAGCGGTTAATTTTTGCGACGCAACTTAGGTACACATTTTTCAAAGAGGTCGCAACAGCTAACTGGTTAAAGTCGATTGTGTTCCTTTTTTTCCGATTTATTCTTATAGGTAAAATCACCCCCTACTCGCTTGTACACGTTATTCGGTCGCACCCTGTATATTAACAGCAAAAAATAGAATTTTTCGGTTTGAAAGAAATTAAGTTTAATGATTAAAAGTTTATCACGAGACGTAATTAAAGTTTATCACGAGTCTAACTGGATGTTACAGTGGAATAGGATTGAAAAGTTGTTCCCGACGATTTCTGCTCGTAAATTTCCATCGCTCGAAATCAGAGTTAGAAACACGATTGTCTTCTATTGTTATACTAGCCATCAATATGCAATGAACGACGCGACAAGTACACATAGGACGAAGATTGTCTTATTCGTGAGTACAATGGAAGCAAGTTACCTATTTCCGCAACTTGCTTGGATAACAGTCTCCAATTACACTTGTGTTATTCGATATCTTGCAACAAGGATTCCACCAGGGGCTATTCCAAAGTCGATACTCTGTGATGCGTGTACCGAACTCACTAATTGTAAGATCATTAGACTGCGGATCATTATGTAAAATAAAAACTGACTACATCGATTGCAAGAAACTGCAAGCAGAAATTTCTTTTCTTCTCTTTCGAATTGCCCATTTTTGCCAGAAATGCACAAAATCCGCTGTCTGAACATCATCGTCGACAGACGCGCGAGAAGTATCTTTGGAAGCACATCGATATGCGAGGCACGCAGCAAGCAAATCATGCATCGCGTCAATCTGTCGAAACGCGTGCTTTAACGAGTGCCGGGGGTGAAAAACGAAAGAGACGGAACGCTGGAAAATCCTGGAGCTTCGTTTTCCCTCGCGGAGTGCTAGCTGGAAAATGCGCGAAAAATTATCGCGCAAATTGTAGCGAGACGAGTTTCGAGCTTTCGCGCGAGTGAAATATCCTCGCCATTAGCCAGACAAGCGCAGGATCGTAATACCGTTGCAGCCGGATGGAAAACGGAAAAATCATGCGACTCGAAGCACGATGAAAGAGGGGCTTAACACTTCCGACGCGGCGACCGCGATAAATTGCGACGCCTAAGGGTTCGTTTCCACTGGCGTTCGCGAGGGATTGAAAGATTTTAACATTTTTTTTTTTAAATGCCGTTCGCGTCGAGGATACACTATTGCTAAGAGGCTCTAGTTGTGGTCTAGGTTAGGTCTGGTTTGTTTCGAGTTAGGTTTCAGTTGGGAAAATGGCTTGATTGAAAATAGCATTTCCAGATTTGGGTTTGATCAGGAATAATCTTCATTATTTTATAAGTTGCAGAGAACAAACAAAAAATAAATGCAATGGCTCACATATTATTTTTATAGCAAGCTGTTACATTTATTTGTCATAATCGCAAAGTTTCAAGCTCTGTGGTAAAATGTTAGATAAAAAAATTACAAATGAATTTCAAATCAAAAGGCAACAGAAATGAACAAGCAAGAGTCACTTAATCATTTTTACACTCTACCTCTATTTTAAAGATTCCAAACACTATATCCATGTTTTTATTTTTACACCTTCCAAAAAAAAAACGAAAGAAAATTCGCATTGCTTAAAATGATTCTATATGTTCTTCAACTCGCACGCTGTCGCTGTCACAATTTCGCTATTCGTCAGTGGAAACCGACCTTAACCCAAAACATCCGTTCCCCCGGGAGCGGCTTTAGACCCGTGTTTTTTTTCGACGGCTAGCGAAATTATTAACTGTTGCTATCGCTGCGAACTATATTCGCGTCGAGAATAGGTCCCGAGTTGGCGCGGCATTTTTCGGGTAAAATGGCGCGCTAAAGGAGCCATGATTTGTTTTTCTTTTACATCCGTTTGGCAGCGGTTCGCTTCGCGCAAAACATTAAATAAAAAATCAGGCTCTTTTGTCCGCAATACCCCGTGTGGCCACTACTGCTTACTTTATTGGTTGCCGTGTTCTGTTCGCTCGATTTTTCCCCCACCCCCTCCCGATTTCACCCTTTTGTTTCCGTATTGAACCCGGTGAAACCCTTTACCGAACTCTGGCATTTTTTCCGGACCCAGTCGCGGGCGTAAAAATGAAACTGCCCGTCGTCCTTGACCCCGAGCCCCGCGCAGATAACACATCCCCGTCACTGATTGCACATTAACTACATCCGGACGCCGATTTAATTCGAACAAATTTTCCGGATTTGGCCGCGATGAAATAACATTTTTTTAATAATACGACTTTGTTCTATTTTTTGCAGGTCAAATTTTATGCAGACTGAAAATATTCGAACTAAAACGACACATTTACTCGGCGACTGTTTACTCGAGCGGCAACTCTGAGGCGCCACTAAAAATTGCTTTGTGCTCAATGCGAAACCCGAAGGCATCATCGCATAGCTTTGGAATTTGATCCCGTCATTAGGATACCAAAAAAATGTTTTCCGATCCGGTCTAATTGTCCATGTTATAAAAAAAAAAAAAAAGAAGGGTACTATCCGGAGAAACCTCGTACATGCATCATCAGCTGAAAGTTGCTCGTTGTTGCTTCAGCGTGGAGATATCTTTATACGATCGGATCGGAATCGGTCGGCTTGAAGCCAGCCAGTCCGTTGTCGGATGGAAATATTTGCGCGACCACTCGCGGCCGCGATTATTCCGCGAATCGTGGCCCGAATTGCTTTATCGGTCCGCGGTCGAGCATATTTCCCTCTCGGCGCCTCAATTTTCCCATCCTTTTTCCGCGCGGCCGTCGAATTCTCGTTACCGGGGCGAACGGCGAGAACACGTTGCCCACGGGCTGGTTTCCATGTGCCCATCTATCCTTGACCTGATCTCTGTTTAACGTTAAATAATGTTCTATCGCGTTTCCCGTTCGTCGCGCCCGTTATTTATTCCTCCGCCGACACAACGCGCTGACATTTGTATCTGTCGAGCGCTGTCGCGAATACGGTGACCCACGTAAAAGCACCGATCGCCAAATAAAAACGTTGCCAAATGTCGAAGAATATTGCGATTCGACAGAATTTAGCTTTCTTTCGTGGAATTGCTCGTAACCGAATCGAAAATTTGCAATCGAGCTGCAAGAAATAAAGTTCCAGGCGAGGACCCCCCCCCCAGGACGATCCTGCAGATTTTTCTACAGAGAAAAGCAATTTCGAACCGTTTCGATAGTGGAGGTACAGGGTCAGCTGAGAATGACCCAAGAAAGTTAATACCGCAGGTGGTGAAAATATCTCGACCCTCGTAAAAATAGTGGAGTACTAAATCAAAATGCTTGTAGGCGTTCCAGGATCGTAATTCAGTAACTGATCTGAATTTATCCTTTTTGCTTTCGCATGAGAATGTTCTAGGTGGACAAGCAATTCCAGTAGAAATTCGAATTGAGATAAAGGGTCGTAAAGTCTGAGAGGCCATTGGCTACGGTCCGGCAGAAGATATGGACGTTTTCTTGCAGCAAAATCAGTTTGGAAATGTCTTACTTTTCCCGATACTGGAACATTATGGATTGGCCTAACAGGAAAATGAAAAGAATTTGCCAGAATTAAGGCAGACGACAATCTTTAACTAACATTGCATACTTTATTCTTCCTGAACCCACAATTCTCTTCATATTAATTACAGAAATCTTTTAGTTGATTATACAAGATGTAATTTACTTACAATTTAATCGGAGACATTTAACCAGTCACTGCTACTATGTACAAGTTTAATAATACCAGTCTTCATCTACGAAGTTTGTTTAATTCACCGATTTTAGAGAAGCTAAGCTTTTTTAACACTACCGACCGGTACCGGTTGAATATCCTACACACTTCTTACCGATCATTCGACCACAAGTACTTCCCTGACACCGGCTCTGGTTCGGTTGCCGTGCCAACCGATTAAGGGTCAGATTGTACTAAGCAGATCAGACGCTGAAGGTGTATAAACGCTAGTAAAACAAAAACAGGATAACCACATTCTGTCAGCAGATTTAATAGACTAACAAACTAATAAACTGATAAACTAATAGGCTACCGGTCGGTAAGCGCCGGGGACAAAAAGCCGATTAATAGGCTACCGGTCGGTAAAATGTTAAGAACTTACACCCTTAGTAAATAAGCGGAGAAGGATGTAATTATCAGAAAAATGAGAAAAACAAGAAACATAGTGGTGAAGAAGCAAAGGTTTGTAGGTTCACAACCCGATGTTTGTGCGAAGTAGAAACAGAGAGTTATGATCAACCATTCATTAAGTTACATTAATTTGATGAAATTATAGGGGTGTTACGAGCCAGGGCTGCGAGCAACGCGAGAGGCCGGCGAAGGGTTATTATCTCAGGAATATGGCTTCAATTTGTTAGTTAGGTACGCGGACGAAACCAATGCGAAATTGGGGAGCTGCTAGGGTTATAGACGTCGAGAATGAACCTGATGCGAAATCAGGGAGCCTTTAGGAATGGAGTTAAACACAGAAGAACCCGGTGCGAAACCGGGGAGCTGCTAGGAGGTTGTGTAACAATGCGGACGAACCCAATGCGAAATTGGGGAGCCGCTGGGAGATTGGATGAATCACAGACGAACCTGATGCAAAATCAGGGAGCTGAAGGATGCGGACGAACCCAATGCGAAATTGGGGAGCCGCTAGGGTGGTATAGTGTTCGTGGACGAACCCAATGCGAAACTGGGGAGCCACTAGGTTGGAGAAATCTTTGTTGGACTATAGTATGTCGCGGATCGGGGAAAGTTGAATTATTGAGTTAGGATATTGGACAATAATTAAGTTATACATTTATACATTAAGTTATACGTTTATACATTATGCGATTTACCAAACAAGACAAATATATTCTGAGTTAAATGTTGTTACAAGTGTTGGTGTCGCGTTTGAATTGAGAGTAAGTGTACAAAAAGAATTGTTACCTAAGTTGCACGGTTTTGACGCACTAGCAATGCGGGGTCTAAGAGTAATTGTTAGATTCAATCGAATCTATAAGGTTAAACTTTGATTCGAAGGGGGCTTTAACCCGATCTCACTAGAATTGACTCTTACGAATGTTACACGACGTGACTCTACACGTGACTGCACGATTACTGACCGAAGACAATGAAAATGAACGGGTTTATATAACCTAAAAATGAATGGGGTGCTCTATTTATAATTTGATGTTACGTAGGGTCACATTCTCGTTTTTCGTCGCTTCTAATTAAAAAAAAGGCCTCAGTTGGATTTTCGTTAAAAGGGGTTAATAGGAGGTTATCCAGGCTATTTCCTATCAGAAACTTAATTGACGGATTCCAGAAGGGAGTGTTCTAGAGATTTTCATATAAAGCAATCCACCATACGAACTTCTCCATACGTAACAAGGGTCTGGTTAACGATTATCTTGTGAAGGGTTAACACAATCTCCTTGTATTTATAATCTACTAGAACGACTTCTGACAGAAGTAAAACCCTAAACGAACGCAATTTATTGAACTGTGAGCGGAAGAGTTATCCAACACCAGGTTCGTCAACCTGGAAATATACTCCAAAATCGAAAATCCACCGATCACGGAACAAACTTAAAAAGAAACGCCAAAGATCTGAAGACACCTAAACGAGCATTGTCTATAAGACGCAAAGCACGGTCTCGAAGACATTGTTTCTACTTGGCCGACGCGATGGAGCAAATGCTCTCCAAAGCATGCAACTTTTATGAAATATCACATTTTCCTGGCGCACATGCAGCGACACGATCCACAAGCGAAAGGGATCGAGTGTGTAGCATCGTGTACACAAAAAGCCAACGAGGCGGAAGGTCTTTCAGGCGAAACTTCTTGCCGACGACTACGGGATTCAGTCGTGCGTTCACCCTTTTCACTCGTGTTTTCGCTACACCTTCGCCCGGCCCCCTTTTTTCTCTCTACATTTTATCGTATTCTCTCTCCATTTTCTCATATTCTTTCTCTCTTTCTCTGTACAGCGTACACAAAGCTCCCGGAGCTCTCGTTTTATAGAGAAACCAGGCGATTCCGTTTGTTTTCTTATTTTCTGTGTGTGGAGAAGCGCGAGTGCGAGCGCGGGCCGCGCGTTCCATCTCGAGCGTGAATTTCCGTCCGCGGAGCGCTCGAGGAAGTCGGTGCTTCCGGGCGACCTTGACCCGGTTCCTGTTCCAATGTCAAACCTCGTTCCTCCGTTTCTCCGTTCGTCCATCTCTCTCCTCTCCCCCCCCCCGTCACTCCTTTTCTCTTCCTGACACTGTCTCGCTGTTCCCTCGATAAGTGGCGAGACACGACAAAGAGACCTAGCGAACACTAGAACTACCGGACTCGTCGAAATAGCGAATTTCAAATTCATTATTTTGCAACTGTTTATACAGTGGTCCCGCGAGCTCTGTCCACTTGAATATCTTGGTTATTTCGTGGTTACTTACAGAAGTTGTAGCGTTTAAGAAACTACATAATATGGTATAAATGATATTCTTGCAAGTGGAGGCGTATAGAGGTCACCTTTGTTTGTCCAATTTTTGATGCTTGATTTCGATAGATTGGCGTATTCTGAGTATAAAAGTACTAAAGTGTATTTGTCCTAAAACTTACCGTTGCTGAGATATTTGACTGTTTTTATGAAGAATGTTCGAAATGTCGGCCATTTGCAGCGATACAACGTTGTAGTCTTTGAACTGTTGCGTCTTTTACACGTCTTATTGTTGGAGCTTTTATTGTAGCACACGCTGCGATAATTCGTTGCTTTATATCTTCCGGAATTGTTGGTACATCTCGATACACAATATTTGTCAACTTCGTGCTGGTCAGCAAATAATGCCACCGCGTCCTGCCCATCAATTTGGGAATATTTCATTAAGTGTACTTCTTACCCTTCGAGCGTAGTGTGTTGGACATCCACCGTGCTGATACCACATTGTCTGACGAACGCTTAATGGCACGTTTTCTAATAAATATCTCAGCAACGGTAAGTTTTAGGACAAATACACTTTAGTACTTTTATACTCAGAATATGCCGATCTATCGAAATCGAGCATAAAAAATTGGACATTCCATTTAAAAAAACAAAGGTGACCTTTACATTTTCTCTACGCCTCCACTTGCAAGAATATCATTTAGACCATGTTATGCAGTTTCTTAAACCCTACAATTTCTGTGACATTTTCTCGTATTGTTTGAAATAACCAAGATATTCAAGTGGACAGAACTCGTGGGACACACTGTAGATTGTAGAGATATTTTGGTGGACACTTGCTAGACACGCTGTTTCGTCGTATTTCGTAAAAAGATCGTGGAATATCTAGATGAACACGGTCCTGTCGTTTTTCGAAGGCAGCATATACCAGAGTTACTTTTAAGGCTCGGTTGGATTAGCGTTAACTCGATCGCGGCGTCTCCACGGACGCACCCCTTTGTCCTGTGACGGCGTCGCATCACCAGTCCGTCTTGCTCGTTCTCTTTACCGGCAGCTCCCCGCCCTCTCTATTCAACCATCTCTAATCGGGTTACTCCGTAGGCCAAGGTCTGGATTTCAAAGGGGAACAAGTTCTCTCCGACTCGGTCCATCTCTCTCATGGTCCTTCTCTCACGGTTTCCCCGGGTCCCCATTGATTCCACGGAACAGACGTATTACCTCCTCCCAACAGGATAAAGCTCGCCATAGAAGTTATCCGGTTCGATTCTCGGCCGTATGGTGCACGGTGACCTTAATTATCCACCGATAGAACGACAAAATTCAGCCGGACGATTCCCATGGGCCCGGGAGCGAGAGTCTCGTGGGTAGTGCCACTGATTGTCAACTGAACATCTGATTATACTCTGGTACAGTTAATCATCTTACAACACGATGTTCTGAATGCTTCCTGTCGATGGTACACCGTGCAAAGATTGCAAGAGTCTTCCTATCCGATTGTTGCATATGACAAACGTATGGTACGCTTGGTATTTTCGGTTGAACCCTTTGCGGCCCAACGGCCCTTTGCGGTCCTTCTCTTTCATTTCAGACACTTCTCTTTCTACAATTATTAAATAGATTGTGTAGAACACAAAAGTCAATAAAACATACTTCAAAAAGCAAATCAGATAAAGGAGATGAAGGTGTAGACACAGTTTCCAGTTCAAGAATCCAGACGTATTAATAGAATCGTAGCATAGCCTTCTGAGAACAATGTAACATGAAATGCATTTCCCTTATTCGCATTAGTTTTACGTTCCGTTTAACATACAGGGTGCTCGACGACGATTTTAGGCAGATTTTTAATTGTTAATAACTAAAAAATGGAATAGAAATAACAATTTTTTTATTCTTCATTTTCGTCTTATATTATCATGGAGAACCAACCCTTAAATTTTCTCCCACCTTTGGTACGTCTCGCATATATTCTATTTTCATACATCAATTCTATGTATCAATAAAATAAGCAATTCTATCTTAGTTCAATTCTTAAGAAGTTGTATGTTAGTCTGAATCCATTTTCATTATTTGAAGTGACTTCTTGCAAATAATATTAGGATGTCAAATGCACCATTGCAATTTGTTTCCAGGAGTGGAAGTTGTTTCTATGACTTGATTTTATAATTTTGCGATTTATATCGTTTCTTGCCCGCGGTTGTAATTTAAACGCGGGTAGAAGGTGATGCGTGGGGCATATAAATAAACGACAGTAAAAAATTGTCTGCTCGAAGCGTTCTACACAAAGAGAATAAGATTTGTCGAGTTTTCTACCATTTTCTTTGGCGCGATTTGCCTGAAACCGTTGTCCCCGAGGGCAATTCAAATCGTCCCCAAGGCAAACAGCTCGTTGCCGACGCCCAGTTTCACTGAATGTACAGTCGGCTCCAGCGCCATTTTTAATATTGATATTGAAGGTACGATGTTTCCTTGTCTAATCGATGCTGCATTCCGAAAAGTCTCAGACCTCCGCAACCCTTAACCTCACAAGGGTTTCTGTCAATTAAAATGTACGGTGTTGAAACGAATTCTGCCTTGTGTCCTTTTTCCAAAATTTCAGATCACTCTCCAGGAACAGAAAATATATTTTATCATCTACCTCCCACAAGTGACCTAAATTTTCTTTTTAATTTTGTTTTCAAGGAAAATTCCAGTTGATATAACAATGTACATTGGTTTCAAGGTATGCTGACTGTTCGCAAACGTATACGTATACGTATCCACGGACAGAATTTTTTGCGTAAAACTCGGGGTAAGGTAAACCTTACGATGACTGAAAAACTAAAACTCATTAACAAACCGGACTCACTCGTGATTTGTAAAGCCGTACCGACATTGTGTTAACCATAATTATTTTCATTATAATAAAACGCTCGTGTCGCGCGCGTTTTCTTTTCCACGAGTATATTTCGCTTCCCTTGAAATTACGTATTATTTCCAGGTTTGAAACAGAGTAATGGAAAAAAACAAATGAGAAAAGCTAAGTTCTGTACAAACCCGTCTCGCTATCTCGCGCGAATCTATTCATCTTGTTCTTATTCGTTTAACTCTGTCGAGGTTCTCCATACATTTGCAACAATATTTTTAAGCTCATCTCAAATGTGAAACTCTCCTTGACGGGGCGAGCTCACGAGAAATATTCCGCAATAGTAAAATTATCAAAGAAATAAATATATAATACATTTGGTTGACAACTAAATGCGCGACCGGCACTCTTCTGTGAACGTAATTATTTCTTGATATTACCCAAGTAATAACAAATATTATAAGATATTATCCCAAATCGGGAGCACCTACTTTCTCATATTAGGGACACCCTGGTGCCTAATATGGGGGTACCCAATATGAGAACCCCTAATATGGGGTCCCTAATATCAGAAGAAATTAGAGGGTTTTGGTTATTTAATCTAGAAGCAAAAAATACAAAACTTAAAAATTTCCTTCTGTTTATATGGAATCTATGATCAATTGAAAAAAACCTGCCCAAATTTTCTCTATTTTGGACCAAAATATCCGCTTAACACGGTGACAAACGGTTCTTTCGCGTATCTAGGGAAATCATTGGCTAAGCGGGCGAATCCTGTCGATTTATAAAATGGTTAATCCTGTTCGGAAAGCACTCGTGTCTCGCTTGGGAACCGTCGAGCACTTTTATCTGTTGAAAAGGCGGGGCCGCGAACGATATATTATACAGGGTGTTCATTTGAAAACTTCACAGCCGAATATCTTGAAAAGTACGAAAGATATTAAAAAAGTGTAAAACAGGTATCCAAGGATTTCGAGGGAGAAAGAGGGGGGCAGTATCAGTTTTTTATTTGGGTGGTGTTTTCAAGGTGATTTGAAGGTCAACTTAGTTTTTTTTTTCAAATGGAAACCTATATTTTTTATTATGGGATCTTATTGTAAAAGATCAACAATTTTCGTAGGATACTTTTTTTTATCCGCGCACTAGTTTCGGAGATATTTAAAGAGAAGATCCCATAACAAAAAATATAGGTTTCCATTTGAAAAAAACTAAGTTGACCTTCAAATCACCTTGAAAACGCCACCCAAATAAAAAACTGATACTGCCCCCCTCTTTCTCCCTCGAAATCCATGGATACCTGTTTTACACTTTTTTAATATCTTTCATACTTTTCGAGACATTCGGCTGGAAAGTTTTCAAATGAACCTGCTGTATATGTATATATATTTCTGCTTTGATAAGCAACATCGTCCGCAATGCTCGAGCTCCCGGGCAAATTCGAGGTGCGGAACGGGCCATACGTGACCGTCGTGGAAACAAGAGGAAAAATAAGATTCATCGGGAAACGTGGAAATGGCGGAGAAGGCGTAAAAGGAAGGGAAAATAGCGGGCGGAAGAAAATACGGGGTTACCTATATCACCGTCCGACTGGGGCATAAACTCTTGCAGCTCGTTGATCAGCTCTCGAATCTCCTCCGAGTCCTTTTTGATGCTGCACAGCTCCTCCTCGTGGAAGTTGGGTGTGATCTGCTTGCACAGGAGGATCTGAGAGATCACGTTGCCGATGTTCGACGGCCCGGTCCTGGAATCTGAAGCGGAACAACCGAAACAAACTTGACACCCCGAATCCCCGGAACTGTAACAAATGACGCTTAAAGGATCGAGATCTGACAAAGGTTAACCGCTCACACCTGTACCTTCGCGTTCCACCCCTTGAGCACGAGATACGACCCTGCTTCGTGCCCTAAACGTTCCTTCAATTAAAGGCTATAGGCATTTCTTGGAGACAGAAAAATCGAATTCTTTTCTATTCGATAATAGGCGATATTTCGAGCCATTTTTTTTAGCACTATAAATTGCGCACGAAAATTTTCAAAAAGGTGGGCCTGAATTAATAGGAGCAAAATTTTATAAAAATGTTTTTGCGGCGTTTATATTTCTTTTTTCTTAGTGATCATCCGATCGATCGAGTTGAAATTTTGTTTAAGCGTTTTACTGCTATGTGTAACACGTATTTTAGCCAAAGATTTTGTTAAAATTCGGCCTACAGCCTAATTGATAGCATCACTTTTTAAAGATAAAAGTGCAAAGAGGTCTACATATTGATACGGATCTATAATTTTTTCTATTCGGTATTTCAAGATTCTCTTTGGATAAAGTGCACGTATACTATAATACCAGATGCTATCAAAATTTGAAGTGGATAGCTGCAGCAGATTCCCAGAAAAAGGAACAGTAAGTTGGCAGAAAATGCACATTTCCCTTAAGGGGTTGCATACCTTTGAACGACTGAAGAATAAGAAAAATTCAACCATTTTTTTAATATATAATATTATATTTCTTTGAAAAATCAATATATACAAGGTGTATAAAAAGGAGTGGTCATCCGTCTTAGGGGTGAATCTCGAGGCACGCACACGATTATGAACTGTCTCATCGACACGGTCATGTGGTCTATACTAGTAGTACAATCAAATTTTGCAAAAACTTTAACGGCTTATATCTCGGTAACTATTTGTTTGCGACATATGGTTCTGTTGGTGTGCAACGATTGCCACTTCGGTGACCTTAGGTTTAAGGGGCGGTTTACAGCCCTTAGGTATAAGCGACCCTCGAAGTAAAGGAAAAGCGAGGTTAACAGTCAGTCGCTAACAGTAAGCCAAGCCAGCGCGTCGTCAAGCCACATTTTGTAACACCGAGTATTTAGTGATACAGTTGTACGCACACAACCGTTAACATTTTAGACACTGTTCACGCGATATAGGAACATTCCACTGTTTTTTAATAAACGCCAACAGGTTCCTTTCCATCTTTTTCTTTCCTTGATGTGTAGAAGGTTTTGATGTCAAAAAACTTTAACAACAATTTTCTTTTGTTATAAACAATTTTGCGGCAAGTTCCTTCGACAAATGTCCACCGATTCAGAGGTGTAGATTCACCCCTAGGACGGATGACCCTTACTTTTTATACACCCATACATTTTATTATATGATACTCTAGCAGTACTTACTGAAAAATTGTTCTAAATGTTTAAACAAGAAGGACGTGGCAGCCATTTGTCCAAAGCCACTTCTGCAAGAGAAATACTACCATTCATAGTACCAAACATATCTTCTGAAGGTTTTATTTAACGCATAAGTATTTCCCTAATTTTACATTAAACTAGAGAAAACAGCTACTCCTTGACCAGTTTTTTTAAGAAATCCCTCTTTATTTTGCAGAAGGTATGTAGCCCCTTTAGCGTTCGCTACAAAAATAATTAAAAAGTATTGGATCGAAAAGAAAGTTCTTGCGGTTAAGTTGAAAGCTAAAAAGACAAACGAGTAATATTTACAAGATCGCTTTTACGCTACACGACGCAGTATAAGCTGCTCAACGATGCGCTGATCAAAGTGAAAGTAATATAAAGAAGGTAATTATAATAATTTTCATTCAGAAATGAAATTACTTTTCTGAAACACGTAAGTCCAGGATGGTTAATTGATTTGTGTACTTTATATGTGTGTGTGCTCGATTATCATTGGTTCTTTTTCGCTAATAATTTTTAAAGGAATTCTAAGTTTATACAGGGTGTTCGACTAAGGTGGGAGAAAATTTGAGGGGTGGTTCTCCAAGACAATATAAGACGAAAATGAAGAATAAAAATTGCGATTTCGGCTTCATTTTGTAGTAATTATCGATTAAAAATTCGCCTAAAAATTTCGCCTACAACCCGACCAACAGACGAGTACGTTGCTTACGTCATAAAGGCGCGCGACAGTGACGGGGTCCTCGCTCGCATCCAATGGTTACGCTTTGACGTCACACACTTTGGCCAATGATTCGGCTAGAACCGAAAATACGTGCGGAATGACCCAATCGGATGGTTTACCACGTGACTCATTGCGAGGCACGTACAGTATCTGTCACTTGATACGTGACTGTCGCGCGCCTCTACAACGTACGCAAGGTACAGCTCTGCTGGCCAGGTTGCCGTACATTAGGCGGATTCTTAATTGTTAATAACTAAAAAATGGAGCCGAAATCGTAATTTTTTTACTCTTCATTTTCGTCTTATATTGTCATAGAGAACCACACCTTAAATTTTTTCCCACCTGTAGTCAAACAACCTGTATAGCTGGTGAAAAATGGTCACATGCACATTTAGGTTATCATTTTTCTGGCACAGGTTTAAAGCCTATGTAATTATTTTTATATCGTGATAAATGCGTCGCGGATCATGCGGGACGTGGGAAAGATCCTCCGAGATAAGAACTTAATAAAAAGTTTAATCAGGACAGCTTATTTCATACTTTCTCGATGCCGTCTTGCTAAAAGCGTGTTAACACAGAGTTGCAACACGAAACGCAATATAACATGACCTGTATTGAATATGTTTTATTCATCGTACCGTTTTTTTTTGCCACTGAAATTTCCTGTCAACTCGTAAGTGGACTTTGAAAATGGATTGTAAAGTGCGGTAACCACATTATAATAGATAATGTGATAGTTTAACGTTCATTTTAACCAAATTCTACATGGATATTAATTTCGCTTATGCGATGGAAATCGGTAGTGCTCATTCCTCGTCCCAACTATCGAGAAACAGCACTGGGGAAACGAAATGGCGATTTGCAAATAGTAATTTCAACAGACACGGCGCTTACCATACATGTTCGTTCACGGGACAGGTCAGCCTATGAATAATTTGCTTTACAGGTATCAACGTACAACATAATAACAGAACTAGACGGAGACACCCCGGGGGAAGTTCCGGGCCGATTATTGCAGCACGAGTGGAAGTTACCGCAGGATCTAGTCCGTCGTCCGACCTCAACAACTTGTCACTGGGTCGTCCCGATGTTACATTCATGAAGAGAGCGCGCCGCGGACCTCGTTGTCGATTTATTTAAACAGCTCGAGGTGACCCTGACCCGGCCGGTTTGTTCCCGGGAATTGAACAAAAGGGATTGTACAACTCACCGTAATACCCGGTCATGTCCATGGGCACGATACGGATCAGGTTCTCGCTCTTGCAGAGCTCGCGAAGGAATAATTGAACAACATTGAACAGCAGCATCAGATTCGGACAGTCCACAGGGATCCCGATGTCCGTGGTTCTGCAAAACAAGACACACGGCTGCGTTGGATCATGATCTCTTATTAGAGAAAGAGGTGGTCCCCCTTGTAATTTCTGATATCACAACAAAGACATTTAGCGGAGAACGGTATTATTTCTTACGTCGACTGGATTCATATGTAAGGAAATCAATTTTGTTGCAAACAATGTATTGTTTAATAAAAAACACAAGTAACACAACTATTTCCTGTCGGTGTTACGATGTTACCAAACACAATGATTCTGTACGATTTCTGTTAGGGAGGCCATGTTACTCTCATTCTTGTAAGGGGTCCAAAAATGATTTACTTCTAAAATACATATTAAATTTACTGAAATAATTTATCTTTTACTTCCGCCTTTTATCAAATGTAACCTTATTAAGTTAATCTAGGTTTTAAACAAAAATTTCAATGAATTTAAGTTATAAATCAGCTTTTCAGAAATATAAAACTGGGGGAGCCACGTTACCAACCCTTCTTTGACTTAGCCCGGATAACTTTTGCTCGTTAAAGATTTGCATTGGTCAATGAAAAGAAATCCCACTGTACCGGTAATTATTACTTTTTTCCTTTGCCTGGGGACCGTAATTCATTCGGTGGTTGCTGGGAACACGGCTACCGGGCTCATCGAGTTAATCATTTGAAAAATTCAACGCTCCGCGACGTCGAGAAATCGAAGAAAAGCGCCGCGGGACCAATTAAAGACTATGCTTGGCGTTCGCCGTTATTTTATTTTTGCTGCGCGCAGTGTGTGGGAATATTGGACAGCAATTTTTAGCCGAAGGACAAGTGGAACATTGGCAGTGACTGTTGCTAGGTTGAAATATTCCTCCGATCATTTTTATTGAAATATTTTTTAGGAATTTTCAGTTTTTCGTTCTCTGCGTATACATATTGAATAGGAATACCGTCAACAGTGATTATTAAGTTTAAATATTCCTTGAATTGTGATACTTGAGCCTTTGTTTAGTAACATTGAAATAGTTCGTTAATATTTAGAGGCGAAAGTACCCGTTCAAGATGTTTCCAAACTATTGGGAACTTAACTGACTAATCCTAGAATTCCCACAAGATAGCAAGGGGTGGGCTCGTCGAATTCACGAGTCCGGAAACTTTGTACTTCCATCGATTTCTCTTGAGCGGAAGTTTTTGAAACACTTCGAGCTTTGTGTTACGGCAATAAATATTGTCTGAGAATCTTTTGTGCAAGAACGGAGAGTCCTACTGTTCGATGGAACCTCGTTCGTAAGCTCCCACATTCTCAACGAGTAAGGGTCGACCCATACAAGACCGGGACGGGACCGGGGACGTTTGGCCGCTAGATTCGAAACCAGGGTGTAGGGTTTGAGTCGACGGGGCTTCAGTGTTCCAAACTATATTTCTGCTCGCCCCGGTTGGGTCATTATCTCGAGCGTTTGACCATTTTCAGAAGGCCTTTCGCGAGCGCGTTGACAGTTCCCTGCTGTGCATGGCACAAAAAAAATGTTTTTAGGGCCTTCACGGTTCCTTAGGTAAACTATCGGTATCTCCCCTTTACAATACCATGGAAATAGGAAACCTTCCTACCTCTTGGTGAAACATCATACATCCTTGTATTGTATGTAAATTATACATACATATATTGTAAAAACGAGAATAGTTGTTACTTTTTTTTTAAGGAAATATCCACATTAGGAAGGGGATCATTCCATGTGAATTCGATCATTTTTTGGGGACTATGTCTCGAATTTTGATGACATTGAAGTATGTTGTGGTCCAAGAGAAAATGGGAGGCGGGGGTTGAGCCGGGTTATCACAAAAGACTGCTGTTCTCAAATAATTTATTTTTTCCTTGGTGAATGTCATTTCTTAATTAAAAAATATTAGAAATATCTTTGTTTTGCAAATTTTACCACTGGTTCAAGTGTGAAAAAATTTGAATAAATATGGCTGTATTTTACGTTTCTTCATGTTTCTCTTTGAAATTTCGTTTTGTAATTCACGGAGCCGCAAATCTATTTATTGTACTATTCATTATTTTAGGTTCATAAAATTGCTGGATATTCTTTAGACATTCTGAAGTAAGGGTCGCTAGCGAAAAAATGTATGTATATGGAAAACTCCTAAATTCTTGTCCATGATGGCCTAAACATGGTTAGATGGAAGGTTCCCTGGCAGGAATGCGATGGCGTATCTATATCTTGTCCAATGAGACGAGACAGTAGACGTAAACATAGGCGCTCGAGTGCGACAGAGTTGAAGTTACCCTTACAAGACAATTAGCAAAGGACGCACGCTGGGTGCTTCACTGCCTTGGTCTCGTTGGACAGAGCATAGGTACGAATGCGCGGCCGATTGGATCAGAGTGCAAGGGACAGGCCTCGTTTCACGCGTACTTTCGGCTACAGTCGAGATATTGGCTACAGCGGTCACACATACTATGTAGCGGGTGACGTCGAAGCCAAAACAATGGGACTACGGGCGCAGCTGTGGTGGGGATAGGCATACCTAACGGTGGGCTTCTCAAGAATGGTGACACTTTAAAAATGGCGAAATTAAAATGGTTTCAAGTGTACGCTGCACCGCGACATTGCCTTCTTTTTGACGGCAGACGAGCGGTTACGAGCAGTAACCGAGCAGCTGTACTTGTTGTCCTTACACCATGTACATATGCGACTGCCACATGATCTAATACAATTATGAATTGTTAGAGAAATTCACTTCACGGACCTGTTTTTAAAAAATCGGACACTTCAAACTTGACGAAATTAAAATTATTTGAAGTGAACGCTGCACCGCGATACATAGCCTAGCAGCACGGTTGGCGCACGGTAGAAGCAGAGCCCGGGAGGCTGTTAGGCCTATGGCCTCCCGGGCCCGGGTTCACTTGAAATAATTTAGTTTCGTCAATTTTGAAGTATCCACTTACTTAAAAACAGGTCTGTAGAGGGGACACTTGGGGCTATAACCTCATTTTTAAAAATAATACAACGTTTATAATGTTCTTTAAACATTCTGAAGTGGGGGTCGGCAGAGTTTGTCCTAAAATTGAAACTTTCACGTAGTAAGGAGAAAGAAAACACGAAAAGAGGTCCGTATTTTATTGGGGTATTGTGCAGTCGGAGTGTACAGGAAAGGTAAATACCATCATTAGCACAGAGGACATTGGTT
This sequence comes from Halictus rubicundus, assembly GCF_050948215.1. NCBI lineage: Eukaryota > Metazoa > Arthropoda > Insecta > Hymenoptera > Halictidae > Halictus > Halictus rubicundus. Next base: position 2,634,380 of record NC_135151.1, read on the forward strand.
TTTCCAAACCTGTCGGAGAATAGCGGTCGATCAGTCGTGCACTTACAATTGGCTACCTGAATCGCCGAACGTCGCGTCCTTACCTGGTTTTACCTGATTGAAACCTTGGAGGCTCCATAAATTAAAAACCAAAATTTCAAAGAGGCATCATCGAAGTACTGCTCTGTAACTATTATATTAAAAGAACTATGATATTCACTTTTTGACCTGTCAATCGAATCTCGAAGGATTCTTGGGGCTATAGCCTCAATTTTTTTCAAATTTTTACAAAGGTACCTGCTACGAAAACATAGCACTTGTTTAAAATAATTGCCAAATAAATGGTGAAAAAACATTTTCTCCAAATGACAACATTTTCGGTAAACAGTTTTATGTTTTCGCTATAAGCTTCCAAAAACTCATTTTCATCGGTGTGACAGTTCTAGTCTTATAATATAATAAAAAAAGGGTGACACGTATTTTTACGCGTCTGTAAAACCAACAATTTTTAAAACATCGAAAAGTCCATTGAGATTCGATTGATAGGTCATCATCATCGGTGAAGTAGTTTTTAAAATAATACAACATTTATAATGTTTTTCTCCCTTCGCCACGGCGACCGGGATCGCTGAGTATTCTTCGCAAGCATATTTCGTGAAACCCCGGGCCGGGCCCGGTCGGCTCTACCATAGGATCCTCAGGGGTATGCGGGGAGTAAACGGTGCTGGGGTTCTGGTAGCTAACCCCCGTGGTGCGCGGCACTTGGCCTTTGTTGCGAGCATCTTGAGCGCCTCTCAAGTCTGTATGGCATAGGGAAAACGTGCCCCGTTCCCGGTCCCGGTGAGACCCGTCTTGTATGGGTCGACCCTAAGGCGTCCGCTATTAACGGAAATACTGTCAATAGCAAATTTAATGATCATAGGTAGACTGCGGATCTTTATGCAAAATACAAATTTTCTGTATTAATTATAAGGTACTGCAATGAAATAAAAATTTCTTTAATCTTAATAACTTAATGATAATATGCCGATTAGTTCCGGAACCAATTCTTCCGTTTCAAACGCAGCATGTATCAATCAAGCATCGAGTGTATTGACACCAAAATAAATACAGGGGCGAACCCTGAAGTATACGAAAATCATTAACGCGAACTTTCACAATTTTAAAAATCTTCACTAATAAATTGGTCATGTTCAAATATTAGTAATCAAGAAAATATAGCTAACAAACAAATAAACACTTTTTGAAACTATGCTACCTTCTTTGAAACATGAAAAAAAAACTCAAAAGCGAACAAGATGTATCGAAGATGTTTTAACTGTAAAACATCTAGTAGAAAAATTGTTGACTTCTGACGAAGCCCAGGCTTTTACAAGAATAAGAATTTAATTTTTCAAATCGACTTTGACCGGCTAGATCGGCCACTATGGCGAAATATTAAAACGCCGTCGGCCCTGAAAGTAGAGACGAGAGCCGAGAGAGTGTTTCATTCGTAACGAGGCCGGTTCCGCTTGGCTTCTCGTCTCGCTGCGGCCACTTGCTTCCTGTTCGCGTAGAACCAGGACCGAGAGAAACGGCGAAATTAACGAAGTTCGTCGTTGCTGCTCACGAAACAGTAATCGTGGACCGGTCGTAAAAACGAGGGACCGACGCGACGTCGACGAGACGAGGCACAAGAAAAATGTTCCCTGACCGTTTTACGGCCGCGTAAATCGAGCCGAGGCCTAACCTCGACGCTGCCGGGGGCGGTTTGCAAAACGCTTCGCGTGACATTCCGCACCCGTTTTACCCTTTCACCGGACCGGACACGGGAGAAGATGACTTGTACGTGTTCTCGTCCGGACAACCACCATTATTTAGGTATCGTAAAAAAATCTAATAAAACGTCGGAACCGTGCCGGGCATCAATTTCGACTACCCTTTAAGAGGGCTGTATCACGCGAACGCAGCAAACTTTAACAATTTTCGTGCATTTCCTTCAAAACGATGCCATGTCTTACCTTACAATTTTCTTTGTAATTGATTTAGATAGGGTCACCTACGAAATGAATGAACACTTAAGCTGCATGTCTGTTGAAATTAGTATTAGCAATTCATTGGTACAGAGGAATAGGTTTTGGAATTGGTTTATGAATTATACAGGGTGTTCGCGATAATTTGTACCACCGTTTTTTTCGTAAAAGGTAAACATTAGAAAAAAACCGAAGAGGAGGTGGTTGTAGTATATTTTACTAGCAATATGATAGCGAATCTCAGTTTTTTGTATTTTTAATATTTTCCTAGAAACACGGGCGACCTTCATTTTTTTAAATGGAATGCTACATATTTGTTTACGTCATATGAAAACGGACATTGAGACGAGTTCAACCATGTAGTATACTATGGTCTTCAGGGCCATACAAGGGCAGAAATAGAAGAAATAGACTTAACATTTCGTAATATTGTATTTACTAGCATGTTCTAGTGATAAGACTGTTGTAGTGTCACTTGTTGTAGTGAATGTTTATGTTTTGAAAAGACAAGCCTGAATTTCTTTAGTTCCAGTAGAGTTGTGCGAAACAACCAGCCAAACCTTACGTTATCATTATGTCTCGTTATTCTACGCAGGAAAAAGTGGATGTGTTAAATATTGTTTACGAGTGTAATAAAAATTAGGGACAAAGTAAACTAGTGTACTAAGAAAGATATCCACACAAAAATACAACCTAATGAAAGTCAGTTTCTCCATCTTGATAAACGTTTCAATGAAACAGGATCTGTAGTACAGTCAAAACATCAGAGGATCCGTCGAATCACTCTTTCAGAAAACGAACAATTAGAAATACTTCTTCATTTTCAAGAAGATCCATCTACTTCGACAAGAAAAGTGACCAGACTAGGTGATATTTCAATTGCATCAACACATAAAATTCTACAATTGTACGATTATAAACTTTCCAAATATCACAAAGTACAAAGCAAATAACATGAACGATTCCAATTTTCATAGAAAAATATTATGGACAGATGAATCCAGTTTTGATAATAACATCATGTGTAATCGACATAATGCTCACTTTTGGACGACCGAGAATCCGAAATTGAAAAAACAAATAAATTTCCAATACAGTACAATTCAGAACAAATGCTTGGTGTGGAATTATTGATAACATTTTACTAGGTCCATACTTTTACGAAATAAGTATTTACAATTTCTAAATTGTGAATTTTTAAATTATTGGTAATCACTGCCATTGTTTCTCGTACGAAACATGTACTTCCAACAAGACGGGGCTCGTCCTCATAATTGTAGATCGGTAAACCATTTTTTACATAGTATGTTTAACGATAAATGGATCGGAAGATCCCCCGATTTGTCACCACTAGATATTTTTTGTGGGGACATATTAAAATATTGTTTACACTACACCACCAAGAAATTGGGACGATTTGCAAACTAAGATAAAAGAAGCCTATGCATAACTATCTAGTGCAAAATTGGCAGAAACTACCAGGAATGTAGTCAGCAGAACTCTTGCTGATGGAAGTCACATTGAACACGAGATGTAGTCTTATCACTACACATGCTAGTAAATACAATACTACGAAATGTTAAATCTATGTCTTTTAATTCTGCCCTTGTATGGCCCTGAAGATCATAGTATACTGCATGGTTGAACTCGTCTCAATGTTCGTTTTCACTTGCCGTAAACAAATATGTAGCATTCCATTTAAAAAATGATGGTCACCTTTGTTTCTAGAAAAATATTGAAAATACAAACAATTGAGATACGCTATCATATTGCTAGTAGAATATACAACTACATCCTCTTCGGTTTTTTTCTAATGTTTACCTTTTACGAAAAAAATGCTGGTACTGGTACAATGCCGGTACAGAGATAACGCAAGACATCACTTCGAAAGAGATTCATGAGAATTGATCAAGTTTTTCCTACCCTTAATGTCGCCGCCGTCGTTCTACCACCCCCGCACCGTGGGGCCGAGAGAATCGCACTTATCGTTCGCTGACAGTTTCGAAGCCGAGAAACTTCCCTTGTATCCGCGGGTTATCGCAGTTTACGTAGTTGCCGGGCGTGTTCGATCCCTCGGATACCTCTTGCTCTATTATACTCGTCGATTAATCGGAATAAAGTCTCGTCTGACAACGCGCCAGGGACTCGCGTCACAGACACTCGCCGTCCTTGCTGATTGGCTTACTCGAAACTGTTTAATGAGTTCGGCCAGCTCTCTCGATTGTGTACAGCTACAGCGACCACACCGTTGATATTCGTACACACTGCATAACAGAATAACTGTTTTAACCCTCGGGCTATTCTTACATTACAATCCCCCAGCAAAAAGTATTTGATCACATTTAAAAATCGCATAAATTTCTTAACATTGAACCAAACAACTTGACATTTTTTGACGTGTTGGAAAATTGATTGAAGTTTCATCGCAGGCTCAGATGAAACAGAAGAACGAATTGACTTCTAGTTTTTTCTTCGCAAGTCCGGCCAATAGTGATTTTTTCCAAGTTTTTTCACAATAAAAAGGAGTGCTTCAATCAAACGAGCTTCAGCATATACGCCCTCGTATCTCGCGGTTATCTCCGACCCCGCCAAGACGGAAAATACGTGAATATATCGGGACGGTAAATGTTCCGTGTAAAATTGCTTATAAACTTCCGCTTGGGAAACGGGAAACTCGATCGGACCAGCGAACGTCCAAGCGCGATATTTCCGAGAAAAATTGTCCCCGTTCGGAATCGTTGCGTCGACCGAGCTTTGCATAAACGTTTCGATGGAAAATCAGCGATACGTGATACGTGATCGACGCGTTAATTACGAGGCACGTGGAGTGTAGAACGGTTAGGCAGCAGGGAGGGAGGCTGGCAGTTTATCGACAGCGCACGAATTTTGCAGAAACACGAAAAGAAACGGGAAGTTCATGTCGCGGTGACGCGCAATCGATACCCGGGGTTAGCGTGATTCCAGATAGTTGGCACGAGATCCGTCCCCGGAGGCCGCCGGGTATCTCGGGCGGGGGCCCGGATGCTCATCGGGCGGCCTAACAGGGGGGGAAGGGACCACGTCGTCCGTTGCGTGGTGCCTTCGGATAGAGTAGGTACGGGAGGGGGCCGCCCCCCCCCCCAGGGTGGTATGCTAAGGCGGGGGCACACCGGATTGACATGCGCGCGCAGAACACGGGTGCCCCCAGGAGCCTAGGGACGGACGGGGAGGAGTTAGTGGGTATACTCGGCGTTGCACCAACCTGCCGAGGAGTCCCACATAACCCGGATCACCCCCCCGGGGGGTTCGGATATCGGTAACGAGATTACCTCTTCGAAAAAAAAAAAAAGAAAAAGATAGTTGGCACGAGATACGTTTATTATTGTATAATATTAATGAGAAGTCGGAGAGAAGAAGAGGAAGTTCGCGACGAAAAAACATTTTATCGACAAATCGACATTTCCGAATCTGATTTTCTGATGGTCACCAAAATGAGTTATGTCTTCTCTTGCAACAATGTCCGCCGATCCGATTTTGCGATCTGTTTCTTTCGATGATCCGCTAAGGGACGCAATCCCAGCGATCTTGCTGGGAATGGGTGTTTAAGCATCGCTTAAATCGCAATTAGCGTGCGTTTGACGTTCGAAACGCGGCAGAAATTATGCAGCAACGCGACGTTACGAGAAGGTCGTTCCGTGACGTGGGCGTGCTCGATCGCGCTTGTCTGCACGCATCCCAGAGCACTCGGCGCGGCAGCCTACCCCTCTCTGCGCGCGTGTTGTTATTAAGTAATTATGTAACGGGATGACATATAATAAACGAACATGTAACGTCCCGATTCAATTTGCACGGAGATTGCGCCGGTGCCGGCCTCAAATAATTGATTGCCACCGGAAACTTCCGGTGCCGAGTGTTTCAACCACCACATGGCTCTCGCAGCTTAACCGAGGACCCAGCGAGTGGAATATGCAGATTTGCGTTCGCTGGGCTCCTCCGCGGTTTGTATTAGATCGCGGGGAAATAAAGCGTAGCTTGCGCCAGTACATCGCCATCGTAACGTTAAGACGCTCCAAGTATTCATATTTATCGCGTCGACGTCGAGTTTTAACGGAGTCAAAGGGAATCCTAAAAGCCGCCATTTTGTGACGGTGAAATAGGTTCGGTCGCAGCATCGAGAGTCGATTTAAGAGTTAAACTTTGCTATAGCACTGAAAATTCTATTTGTTTTCTAATTATTACTGGATTTTAATTGATCCGTATGACGGTGAAAGATGAGAATATTTACGAAGCAATGTTGCCCAATGTTGCTTAATTGCTCTCGAAACTATTACAACCCCTCGTATCATGCGGCGCGAGCACAAAACATTAATTAATGACTCGTCGACCTCTTGATTCCGGACCCGGGAAACCGACTCATCGAAATTTGAAAAACGTATTTGCATTCTAAAGGTCGGGGAGCCGCTGGTTTGTTTTCCGAGCGGCGGATCAGCGACGGGAAAGAATTAACGAGGACCCGAAGGGAAAGCGGAGCTCATGAAACATTTAGATTTTCATTAGAACCGACGGCGCACCCCCCGGAGGAACATTTTTCAAAGACACGGAAATCTTTGGAGATTGGACCGCGGTCACTGTTCCCCGGCGAAAGAACACCAATCCTGCGGAATCGATAACATTCTTCGCCGTCGACTTCGAAACCGAAACCATTACTCGTGCTGTTTTTCACTCTGCTACTAGGATCTTGGATTGTTGATTAAAATGATGCTAGCAACGATTCCTGTTTCACATCAAAATTATCCACTCTAATCAATGGAGGAAGGGGTGGTAATGTGGCGCCAGTTTTATATTTCTTCCTAAAATCTGATTCACAATTTAAATATAAGGGACATCATCTAGTTATTACTAAACTGTGGATTACTAAAATGGGCTTTAAAAATGCAACAGCTCAATTAATATATATCGATGTTCAATTTTATAGAAGGGAATTTAAAAGCTATCTGCATTTTCATATAGTGACATTAATAACTATTACTAAACAGATGACGTAGAGCTACATAGCCATTCATAGCTACTACTAGTTGCAGATTTGTCTGCAAAATTAAAAATTGTATGCACTAATTGCAAGATATAGGAGTTACATACATTCAGTAAAGTCTTGATCTAAGCCGAACGGAGCTACACGATCTTAGTCAGTTCGCTTATTACCTCCACTGAGGGGCATAACCCGCGAGGTGCCAAGCAGCTCGACCTGCCTCGGTCGCCGAGCAGTATAAAGTGTAAACATGCCGCGTAATCCGATATCGGGTCGGGTATATCGGTGTGAACCACTACTGATCCTATTACAAATCTTCTTTATTTTTCATTGTTTCTTTATGGGACTTTCACCGACTTATTCGTGGCATTTTTCTGATTGATATGACACTAAACACCATATAATTCGAACTGTATTTAGTGGTCTAATTGACGGTATGTGGTCCTCTTCTACGTTCGGCGCGGTCGACGCGGTCACAAGAAAACGGTAGCGCTACACAATCTACGTCACAGCATGGACCCGAGGATTAGGCTTATTGTTAGATCAACACTTTACTGTCGTCCCTTTCTTTTTTTTTTTTTTTTTTGATAACTTTAATGAATTGAGAGTAATACAATATTTTAAAGCTTACATATTTTCACTGTCTTGTATTTGATCTACTAATTCTTGCTATAAATGTATAAAATCTGCTAATTATTACCGTAAACTTGAATGGGATTTCGATGACTCTGATAGTCTACCTAAGGGTTAACTGATTAAAACAAGCACTATATTAAAACATCATTTAGCAAGTTACAGCTTTTAAAAATTTTAGCGTTTAGTTCATTATTATGTTAAAGGGATGATATTACTTGCGGAATGAGGACAGAGTCTTACAGAAAAGACGGAAATGCATTCCTTTACCCGAACTTATTTTTTGTCTTTGTTACGACTCAGTAAATCAATGATCTAATCTATTCGTAGACTACGTGTAGACCATGCGTGGACTAATCAATAGTTTCAAGAACAGTTGGACTACTCAAAATATTACTGTACACGTGCTCACAGAATTTGTTTCTTTAACGTCCAGTTTGCATTCATTGTTGTATATAGGATCGATCGATAAATGTGAATAAATAATGTCTTTTATATCAATCTCGTGTAAAAACTTCGACCTCCAAAAGAAGACATTAAATAAATAGTCGGACGCTTGTAACGAACACTGCCACTTCGTGAAAACCTCAAACGCAGCACGTTACTGCTCGAGAAAAACGAGGACTCTCTCAGAACCATTTCACCCACACTATCGCGACTCGACAACATCCAACACGTTCCGGTTAACGATCTCGAAACAAGTGAACTGTCCTTAGATAGTATTATTTAGTTGACGGCCTGTTTTCCCTGCAGTGTCATCAAACAACCCCCTGTACGAGTTTCCCATTCTCCTCCATTTTCCATCATCCTCCTCTTCCATCTCCTCGAATTTCGTAAAACCTGTTCTCGCCCGCAATTACACAATGTAATTTTCTTCCTACACAGTTTAGTCTATATACATATCTGTTAAATAATTTATTTAGACCGAAATACTCTTCCCCACCTTCTGCAAATTAATTAAAATGTTGGGTTGAGTATAGTATCTCGTTGCGTTCAAACAAGAATCTGGAATTGTTGAACAATGAAAAACAATTTTCCTCGAAAGTGTGCAGTAGAATAAGCCATTATAAAGAAGTTCAAACAAAATCAATTAACCTTCGCACGTTTCTCAGAAACGGTTGCGTGAAAGATCTTAGGATAACACCACCCGTTTCTGCTTTACACTTTAAATTAACCAATTATGTTACATTTACATTAGGTTTGAAAGTGATACGTCTTACAATACACGCACAGAAATAAATCGAACATTCTACGGGATCTAAAGGGCAGGGAAATGAATTGTCTTCCCGAGGAACACGTGAGGATTAAAAATTGAGTGCCACGTCAATCATGTATGAGTAACAATATTTTTTGTAATCTAACGACAAAAAGCGGAATAGAATTTTTCATTTAACCCAACAGAAGCTGAAAAATTTTACAATTTTTCCAGCGAATCGTCAAAGAATCTTCCCTATCCGGTTCGCCGTCGAAGGCAGAAGAAGTTCGAAATTCGTTCCTCGGAAATTAGAATTTTTTTCGGAACGTGGCCGTTTTTGTTGCCGGTCGCTCGATCGTGAAACGATTCCGGGATCAATCACTCGTCGTTACGTCCGAAGGATCAACTTTTTCCTCCTGCCGCTCGGGCATTAACCGTAATTCGAGGGAACAAACGTGGCCATAATAGCTACGATAAATCCTCCGGGCACAATGGGAACGGACAATGCCTTTTATTTAAGGATTTCTGGCTCGCGGGAAACGCGTTTCCGTGTAGCATCCTCCCTGCAGAAACGGAAACCGGTCACGAAACATGTTTCTATAAACGCGGCCGGCCTCTTTGTAGTCGCGATCTATTTATCCCGTTAATTAAAATCTCATTAACCGGAAGCGACTCGGGTTGGCTTCATCCCCGCGACGTCCTCCGCGCCGTTTAACGTTCGACCGGCCTAACTGACGTAAACTGGTTAATCAATCGTCTTCGATTTCTCCTGATCCTTTCTTCGGGGAATTCGTAACGATGCCGCTGATTGATTGGTCACGGTCTTTAATCGAATCTGAGAGTTCCCACTGCGACCTAAACCGCGCGCTTTGTGTCTACGAAAGTTGCAGAATGAAATGTTCCTGCCGACAAAAATATTCTGCTTCTTGTTCGACTGCTTATTCATCAGAGTAACTCGATTTTCTGGGAAAGATATTTCACATATTTACAGTGGCGGCCATATATTGTACTTACGTACACTTCATATTTTAGCAGCAGATGCTACTAGCAGATGTGCTAGACTTATCGAATCCATGCTGCGAAGGTATGCTGCAGTTATCAAAAATAAGGGTCTATAATTATGAGTTAAAGAAACATATGAAAATGTAGGTGTATCGATGTCTACTTAACTATGTGTCGCCGGAAAATTTGAAAATTCAGTATAAAAATATAAATAACTTTTTAATTATAGTAAATTAAGGAAAGCTATTTTGGTATCTTATTATATATATTGTAAACTTAGAAAAAATATAATTGATTTTCGTATACATGTTTAACGTATAAGTGTACAGGAAATAATATTTAATTTTATTAACTGTACGTAAGTATATGGCCGCCACTGTATACTCGAACGAAAAGACGTTGACAAGATCGTTGTACGGGTCGAAGTTGTAAAATGAATGTCATTAATGAGAATGCGTGTGGTCATAAATACATAAAAAGTAAATCCTGCTACTCAAGATTTGTTCATATTATATTTGCAGCACATAATGTTAAACAGTAATTTTGAAAAAAATTATTAGATATTAGATCAGATATAGATCACATTGCTCAAGGATTGATCGACTGATCAGGTCTATTTACTGAGATATTTTATTCTAAGAAATCTGTAGGGCTGATTGACTTTAAATATAACTACTGTATTAAATAGACTGTCAAATAAATAGTCAAATAAATTTCAAACAATTGTTCAAGCTATGTTATATCTTGATAATATGTAGTGTTCCTCGTGGATCTCGTAACAAGGACGTTGGAATAATAGTAATAGTAATTAGTTAGGATTAAACAGCGCCCATGCTGAGCTCGATCAATTACTCGCTACATCGATTCTGAAAATGTTGCATCACTGTGTATCATCTTCACAATGCGCAATACTGGAAATACCCCGCTGCATTACGTTAGAGTTTACGTAAAATTACGTGCTTTAGCAACAATACGACGGGCAAAACAATTTTTTCACGACAAACGGTACCAACGTACACATTTCTGCAAACAAATGTCTGTTTTAAGCTTTCAAACGACGCGCCGTGCTCTATCACCAAAAAAAAATCATCGGCATTGTGCAATATTCGCACGACAGTCGACAAGACCGGCTGGGCCGCGACGTTGCTCTGATTGTCGTAACTGAATTGCATTGTCGCAAACAATCAAATAATTGACATGAAAATAACTAACAATATATTGAGAACATAAAAAAAAATATGTATGATACATATATAATTTACAGATGAATAGTGCTTGTTTAATACATAGACTGTCGTGCCACCCACACGTGAACTATGGAATTATTCGTCCAGACGTAAATATTCAGTTTCACAGATTGAATTATATAAAATTAAGATAGGTAAGGAATTAAATAAAACTACCCACGGAAGAATGTTTATAATTTCAATATACACAAACTAGAAATTCAGAAACCAGTCAATTGACCAACCACCGACCATTGGTAGGTTCAGCTTTAAAAAACCACTATTATCCGCGATTGGAACTCTGGCCTATACGCGCAACAACGAATGTCCGCCGGTTTACAGTGACGAGCAAAAGTGTAAACACACTTCGCTAGTTTTACATAAAACGTGATAATACAACCTATTTTTCAATTGAATAATAAAGATTAGGCACTAATAATTACAAAGTGAATAGGATAAACAAAACACAACAGTTTATTTTCGTTGATATTAACAATATACGGAATATTTATGGAAAATAAGGATTGAAGACAATTTTTACAGTTTTGCATTTTAATTTTTCTTTACTTTTTGTACTGCTTCTAGCCTGCGTGGCATACTATCTATTAAATTTTTAATCATTACCGGCTCAATGTTGTACCATTCATGTTCTGTCGTCTTTCACAATTCATGAACACCTGAAGGTGGATTGTCATATTTTGCTAGCCTTCTTTTCACAATTGACCACAAATTTTCGATTGGGTTCATATCTGGACTTTGTGCTGGCCACTTGATCACAGTAAACTTTTGATTTCCTAGCCAGGTTTTTACTATCTTTGCAGTATGCTTAGGGTCCCCGTTTTGTTGAAATACTACTTCGTGTTCAGCAAATTCAATAGAATTAACAACAGAAGGTAAATTATTTTGCAAAATATTTAAATAATGCTCTTTCCACATGATACCTTCTATCCGAACTAAGGTACCAACAACCTTTTGAGTAAAACAACCCCAACACATAATTGAGCCACCCCCGAACTTCATAGTTTCTTTTATGCTACTTGCTTGATTACTATTTTCGGATAAAGTCCAGTACCAAGACCTTCCATCGGATTCAAATCTATTAATTTTTGTTTCGTCAGGCCAACTCTTGTCCATGCTGTTGTCCACTCTTTGTATCCACGAACAAATTTGTTGCGAGGAAAAGATTTTACCACGCGGAAGTAGAAAGGAAAATACACGTTGGCTATAACTTATTCAGTGTTAAGAATATATATTCAACAAGTAGTTATTAATTAGATTAACAGTTGTACTTTTACTGATATGTATATAAGGTATAACGGTTTTATACTTTAAACGTTGGGATACTACGCACGACCACGACTAACTTTATTACGACGCACGTACGAACCACGTCGGCTTGGTTCGGTGACTCTCGGGTTGCTTCGGCATCCTTTTCCACGCACACAGAGATTACTTTCTTTACAAAATTTTTTTCGTAGTTTAATATTTTTGTTTGAAAGAGCTGGTTTGCGCTTCTTTCCTTTCTCTTTTAACCCGATTCTCTTTAAGAAGCGGCGAATGGTGGATTCACTTGCATTCACTTCAATGTTTTGAGCCGCGATTTTTGGAGTTTTATGACTTTCAGACCGAAGACGATGTGCAATTTCACGTGCAACTCTGTCAGTAACAAGTTGCGGTCTACCGTTTCTTGAAGAAATTGACACACTTCCATAGGATTTCTTTATTCTTGTAACCATCGTATGATTTACACCACATTTTACTGCAATTTGCCGTAGTGAAAAACCTTTATCGCACAATGAAATGATACTGTTTCTTTTATCTGCACTAAGTGGTTTCATTTTGACTTACGCGTGTCGACTAACTTTCAAATAGGAGAAAAACTGTGTAAACACCAGTCTAAACGTGTCTTACTACTGTTGGATATCGGTGTTTGTTGACAACTTCATTTCCCTAGCATTTATGTACTATCTTAACCGTTTCTGATAATAGTGCACAACTGTAAACATTGCTTCAAATCCGTATTTTTGTAAAATATTATATATATTGTTAATATCATCTAACATAAACTCTTATGTTTTGTTTATCACATTCACCATATAATTATTATTACCTAAGCTTTATCATTCAATTGAAAAATAGGTTGTATTATCACGTTTTATGTAAAACTAGCGAAGTGTGTTTACACTTTTGCTCGTCACGGTATCTACGCGACACAATAAAGATGAATTAACCATATAAAGTTTAATATTCGCAAGGTTATGTTGCAAATGTCGTCGAATGGTGTTCATGAATACGTTACATACCTCCGTACTTGTGGCAGTATGTGCTGGGATGTGGCCTTACACGCTTCTACGCAATTTCGACGTAGCCTGCGGATTTTCTCCCGCAGCTCCGGACAGTCGCGCGGCTGTCCGATGTTTATCAACAAGTCGCGGAATTGCGCTACCTGGCTGTTGATCTCCTCTATTTCCTGCGAACGAAAATCAGGAGCTTTAGCGACGCCATTCCGCCTCCCCCCCCCTTTTCGGAGTTACAATAGATCGGAAAATCACGAGGTATACCGAGCCATAAATCGCACGATTCGTTAAGCGTACGGGTAATCGGGATCGACAAAACGCAAATAGAATAATACTCGATCGAGAACGAGCCGGTGAATAGTTATAGCGTTTGCCGCGGGAAGCTTTTGAAAGACAAAAGGCTATTTTTTCGGCTTATAGCGGATTACCCTGATAGCTTTACGCCCACGAGGTTATAAATATGCAACAGGTTTAATGATATTGCCACTACCCTGTATTACTTCGTCCGATTTTAAGCGGCTGGGGTACTTGAACACCCAAAAACGGGCCGTCTTTCTACGAAAATTGGTATACATACGATCGACGCGAGTTCTACTACTTTATTTCAAGTGCAACGAAAACTGTGAGAAATTCTCAGTCCATGGGAAACAGCTATTATGAAAGATATGCATCAGTTTTCTTTAAAAGAATGACAAAATTATTGACCTTCCAGGACTTGGTGCCAATTCTCTACGCAAAATTCTGACACAATAATGAAAAAATTTTTTAAATCCCAAATTTCCTTTTAAAATGATTAGATGAACAGAATTTGATAAATTCTACAGAAAACTCTAAAAAGTGTTGTCTAGAAATAAATGCTTTTAAAATTTATAGTCTGTTGTACCAAGAGCTTGCACATTTCGTATTTTATTTTTAGTAGCTCTCGTTAAATCATCAAAAAATTTTTTGAAAAATCTTTTGAAAGTTTACAGTATCCGAACCCCTTAACTGTCATTGTATTGGCTGTACCGAATACAGTTATAAAACCTCGCTAAATGCCAGAAGATAAAGATGTCATTTCTCACGATAGATTTTAGTTTTACAGAAGCTCGAGTTTTTCATTAATCCCAATTTCGGTGAACGCGATCCATCACCGTTAACACCTCGACTGTCGCGTACGCACTGGCACAATTTTTGGTGATATGTTAAATAATTTAACCGGACGGTACGACAATCGATAGAACAGTTAAGAGCTCTAACCAGTCCCAAGGTGGTTGAAATAAATAACAACTATCACAAATATTTGCTCGCTAGTATATTTGCCAGTGTTCATGCATTATTCCATCACCTAATCTGCAAACTATGGCCGCACGAACATTCCAATTAAACTCGACGATGTTTAGACGTTGTTATTGCCCTCCCCCACCCCTCCACGGCAGACTAGAATATCTTTGATGCCGGCAATTTCACAGCAGCCGAACTGATCAAATATTATTCTCTGCAGATCTATTTCCTTTTGCCTTTTACAAACACCACTTCAAATTACAAAGGGTTGAAACAATGAAGCTCCAAGGCAAGAGTCGTGTGACATTTACATTCCATTCTAACTAGCTAATATCTATAACCGCGATTTCACAATGAACCTTCTACCGCGGAACGTCTCCAGGTTTTTTTTTTTAAATAAAATGTTTGTTTACTGAATCCGTGAGTGAATCATTTCCATTTATTTCCATCTGCTTGACAGTCTGGTCAGGACAAAGTCCAACGAGATTCTGCAGCGGCCAACGTTACGATTCAGAAACGCGAAAAAAAAACAAAAAAAGAAAAAAAAAGAAACTGTGGTAACATTACCATAAGCACCGCTTTCTCCGGCTTCTCGGTTTTCTCATCTTGCGCCTGGGCCTGCGGCTGAGTCTCCGCCGACGTCTGCGTTTGCGTTTGGCTGTTGCTGACCGACGGTATCGGCGACTCTGTCATTATTTCACTACAGGCTGCGCCGTTAGATTGCTAATTGCCCGCGGGGCAATTAACAATGCCGCGGGACGACGGTACAGCGAACCACAATATCGCAGCGGGTCTTTGGATCTGCGCGGATGGCTGCTCGGTTCACCGTTGCGATAAACCGCGGAACGATTGTCCTTGAACAGGACGAACACGGTCCCATGAATTCGATATCCGCAGTTTTAATACCTCCTGTACCGTGGTGAGCAACTTCCCCTGGTATTCACGAAAGTCAACGAGAGACACAGTTTCGTTGCGATTAGTTTTATTGAACGGCTGTCTTCGACGACGTTTGAGGACGCGGCAAGCAGCGACGATCGTCTGACAATGTTCTGTCAGCAACATCGCCACGCGAGGTGTACGAATGCTCGTGTTTGAGACTCTTCTTCGGGAATTCTAGCTTATCCCTGTTACGTGAATGTCAACGCATTATCTACCGGCGATTATTTCATCATATTTTTGTGGCACTTTTCAACGGATCTTTGAACAGTGACAGCAATTTCAATTGTAAACCGACAGATCGGCAACGTCACCTAAGAATTTCGTTTGGGATTACAATGCGAAAGAGGATTTCTAAGCTTCCTTTTGGCACAGCAGAATTATTGAAAATCCTAATAGTAGGCTTCAAATCATAATAGTGACTTTGAAATCCGAGACTCAAATTTGACATCTGGAGGCACGGGATGGTCTGTGCAATTTTCGGCGAGAAATAGTTAGGAAAAGATAGCGAAGTATCGAAATCATCGGTTCGATAATGACGAGAACACGAGGAGGATCGATCAGGATGGAAGTCTTCTTTCGGAATTTAAGCTTATTCCTGTCACGCGAAAGTTAAGGAAGACCCTTGGAAAATGAACAGGGAAGACGGAAGATAGTGGCAACGCAATTTCAAAACTTGTAGATACGTAGTAGCTGATGAAATCTCCGGTGAAGTACAAACAGGAGAAAGTAGAAAAGTATCAAGATTACTGGTGGCGGGTACAGAAAGAGGATCGATCATGAGAAACTCTCCTTCGGGAATTTAACGAAGCCTGCCCTGCCGCGTGAGTCTTAATCTTTTAACCCGGAGGGATAGATTAACTCGTCTTTTATGTTCGTTATCTTTTTTGAAAAACTGTTGTCTTTCGTTTCGTTATAACTACGTTAATACAGTCGGTGTACAAAGTACTCGTACACTCTTTAACATTTTGACTGCACACTAGAAACCTCAAAAATTCCATAAAATCAAAGTAAGTTATTTAATGAGATAAAGATTGGAAAAATTAAATGTATGATATTGAGTAATCCTCCAACTTTGTTGCATTTTACAGATCCTAATCTAATTTGGTACAATGACTATATTAACGTAAAAATTCATTCTAAAACCTGAATAAATAATTTCGTCACCCACATATGTGTGACATGGCAGTCAACGTGTTAAAAACAAATAACTTTTTTAAAATTGGAGCAAACGGATTGAATTTTTTGGAGATGATAGAAGGATTAATTTACTAAGTAATGCATAAATAATTTTTTTTAATTGCTATTGGTCGTAATTGCGAAGAAAAAAGTAGAAGTGACGATTTTTAAGTTTTTTATCTATGTCTGTAATGAAAATTTAAAAGGTCCCTTTCGTAGATCTAACAATAAGTAAGTTACATGCATACACACAGTTTCATTGTAATTGGTTGACACATACAAACACTATAGGCTTTTGTGAGTTATAAAAATCTTTGAATTTAGGGTTTAACCCTTAGCACTCGAATAGCGACTGTAAGGAGCCACTAAAAATTGATGCATCATTATTCAAAATATTTTTCACGTTATTAAATTTGTTTGTATTTAATAAATTACTAAACACTTCAGTATTGTACGAGTAAATTGCACCATTTTCGTATGTATAACATGAAAAAAAATATATGGAAGGAAAATATTCTAGGTCGGAAGAAATGTTTCGTTTTGGAGTTGAAATAGCTTCGAGTGTAAAGGGTTAAATCGCAGTTTCTTAAGACTTTTTCTATCTTCAAACAATTATTAAAGAGTCTACGAATACTTTGTACACCGACTGTATAAATAACATTTCAGTTGTGTTTCGGCATCGTGAGCTCCCAAATCGACAAGTCACCTTAGCACGCCACGCACCGGCGATTATTTCATAATTTTTAAAAGCCCATGGTTCAGACTGGTTAGAGACTTTTTAGTGGATTCTTTTGCGAATCGATTGCGAGCCAAGAAATCCCGACCACTATCGTCATCTAAGAATTCCAGATTATAACGTGAAAGAACATTTCTAAGAATCCTTTTGGTGCAACTGCTGAAAATCCTGTCAATACGATTCCGGTAGGTAAAGCGTTAAGATCGAAGAACTAAGAAGGATCACGAGGACAAGGAAGACAGAGAACAGACTGAACAGACTGAATGGAGAAACCTCGAGACACGAAGTAACCGATGAAATCTTCGCCGAAGGAGAATCGAAAAGTATCGAAGTATCCAGATCACTGCTTAACTGGCGGGAACAGAAAGAGAATCGATCTGAATGAGACTCTTCTTCGGGAATTTAAGCTTGTCCCTGTCACGTGCGTATTGAGCCAGAAGGATGCTTGAGGATAGGCTAGGAAAGACACAGGTCACACTAAACACTAGACCGTGGATCTTTATGCCGAATGAAAATTGTCTGCATCAATTGTGTGATACAGGAACCAGATAAGATTGTCCATTCGTTCTTCAATCATTTCAACAAGATGCAAATAATACTTCCATATTGATATATTCTTTTAAATTTGATCTACCCTTAAATGCAAAAAATCCTACGAAATACAATTTCAAAACCCGGGATACAAGCTTATAGGATCTTCGGGTAATTATTTACAATAGGGTACTCCTTTAATTTTAATGACCCGAAGGTCACGATGAAGGACCTCAAAAACCAGAGGAGTACCGTTTTGTAAGTAATTACCGATCTTCGGTCAAGAACAGCTGAGAGGATGTAAGAAAAAGTAGGTATCGAAATCGCTGTATTATTGATGGCGGGAACAAGAAGAAGACCGATCAGAATAGAACTCTTATCCAGCAGTGTAACGAAGTTGGATAGTGTCACATGAACGTCAGCTATGTAAACACAACGTCAAGACCCAAGATACAAGGCAACCTATAGGATTCTCGATCAAGGACAGTTAGGACGACGTAAGCAGGAGAAGATGCTGAGATGACTGCATCATTGGAGACAGAAACAAAAAGAGGATCGAGTCCCTGTCACGTCAACGTTAAGTATAATGACGACGGGGAAGATGAAGGATAGGGAAACTGAAATTTCTAAACCTGGGAACACGAGGTATATAGCTGATAAAATGTTCAGTCAACACCCATCAGACGGAGGTAGCAAATACATTGAGTATCATTGATTCATTGGTGGCGGGAATACAAAAAATATTGTACTAAACAGAATGAAGCTCGTTCTTTATGGATCACGTGACTCAGGGTAGACAAGGAAGATAGAGGATGCAATAAATACAGCTTTAAAACCTACAAATATCAAGCAGTCGATGGGATCTTGCAGAACAGTAATGATCTTTGGAGCACAAAAGGTGTCAAACAGGATGATGTGTGTTTTTATGGAGGTTGTCACAAGTACTTTGGAATGATGGGGAAGGTAGAAGATGGAATAAACGCAGTTTAAAAACCTTTGAACACGAAACAGCCCTTGGCGTCTCGCAGAGCAGTTACGAGGGAGTAGCAAAGTATCGAGATCACCGATTTACTGGTGGCACGGACAAAGAGGATTTTATGAAACTCGTTCTTCATGGAGAATATCACGTAAACTTAGGGTAGATACGAAAAATACAGGATGCAATAAATACAGCTTCAAAACCTGCAAATATCCAGCAGTCGATGGGACCTTGCGGAATAGTTATGAGGGATGTATATCAAATTAGCGAGATCACCGATCTACTAGTGATTCGAGCACAAAAGGTGTCGAACAGGATGAGGCGCGTTTTTTATGGAGATTGTCATACGAATTTAGGATGGATGGGGAAGGTAGAGGATGCAATAAACACAGTTTCACAACCTGTGAACACGAAGCAGCCCGTGGGGTCTCGTAGAACAGTCACGAGGGGGTAGCAAAGTACCGTGATCACTGGTTCACTGGCGAGAAATGGGATCGAGATGAAACTCGCGCGAACACGGATCAAGATCACGATGATCAGTGCTTCTGGCGGCGTGGACGGGGTAAGATACGCTGTTGGATCGAGCGTAGCAGTCTCAGCAGGAACCTGGTGAAGGTAAACGTGGTGCCGCAGCTGTTGGGGTAGGTGGTTGTCGTCCTCTTCGTCGCTGGCTTCATGTTTCGAGTCTGAGGGCGAGAAGTCCCCTTGGATCGACGATCTCCCCTATCTTTCGGGGCTACCTCGATCCGCCAGAAAACCGGCGGGATGATTCTCGCCGAAGGACTCTCACCGCATCGTTTTCGAGAGAGCGCACTTCTGGCGGGGTACGGTATGCGCGCTGTGCCAGCACACGCGACAAACTGAAACGTGCGTTTCCGAGCTCTTTCACTGCCGCCACTCTCCTCCCCCCTTCTCTCTCTTTCTCTCTCTCCCTCTCTCTCTTTTTCAAACGACGGCGCGTGCTTACCTCTCCGCTTCTCCCAATCGTTCTCCCTCCCTCTTTCTCTCTCTCTCTCTCTCTCTCTCTCTCTCTCTCTCTCTCGGTCCTGTTTGAGGGCGCATGTCTGACTCGGCCTGTATGTCTACTACTGTCTAGCGGCTCTGCCGCTTCCTACCCGCTTGCGGACTGTGTGCACGCACGTTCCCGGACCTTTCCTAAGTGTTTGCTGGAGATGGGAACACTTTGTTCAAATGATAAATGGCGGCTGACTATGTACGAGGTACTTCGAAACTTGCCGGCCAGTTCTGCTTCTCGAGGTCCTCGGAATTGCGGGAATTTTGGTTTGTAGCGTCACAATTACGCCGGAAGACGATGCGCATGAATTTCGAGGATTTAATGCGTTGCCCGCTACACCAGTGTCCCGAGAAGTCACACGACATTAGAAAAACTTGTTTAATTCTTTAGCCCCCGAACGGCGCGCCGGGAATTTTTCAGAGATACAGTGAATCGCAATAATATTATTCGGATACTGTTAAAAGGACGATAACTTTTTTTCATTGGACCATACGATTTGGGTTTTTTTGAGAAGTTAAGACTTGACTGTAATAAATTTAAGTGTTAAGGAGGTATTCTGTTCTAGAGTGCAATTCTTTAGGCTGTTCGAGGATTTTTTCAGGAAATCAAGAAACTGCTTGTATCCCCTTTTTGTAAACGTGTTTACAAAAACCGAAAATAACCACTAACCGAAATATACCGAAAATATTTGAAATTGGAGAAATTTTTTTTGAGATGCTCTTCGAAGCACTAATCAACGTTGAATTGGCACGAAGACAATTATTTATTTATATCCAGGTACAGCCTTCAAAATCTGAATGGTATCACCATTCAACCCTAGTGGTATAAAAACGGGCTGCGTGATCGTAGTTATCATAGCGTGCCTGGTCGGCTTCAACGTTTAAAATTTTTTTGTATAAATTGTTATCTTGGAAATGCAAACAGACGTAACAGCTGAGAATAGAGATTTCGGTGTACTGTGATTATATTTTTATGGAAAAAGAAGTAATTGTTATAAGAACGTAGAAATTTCCTATTCGGTGATTGATGAATCAATATAGTTGCTGTATTTGATATTATGAAAATTTTCCATTTTCCTTCTCCAAATTGAAGAGAATGTACAAAAATTCTTTCTTGGTCTATAATAGCTTTTATTTTTTATATCTAGGTAGGTTCTATGCTTTTAGTCTTAGCGTGCACGACCGAGATACGATCTTTTTCGGCACCACTGATACATACATTTTAATTATGTTTACGGTATCAAGTATGCTATTTTGATCGAGTTTCTAGAAAAGAATATCTAAAATCACTCTCGAATGGCTTAGATATGAATTCAGCAGGAACAACTCAATGCGTATATCTGATAAAGCCTGATGGATTAGCACGATAATCGCACGCCCACTAATTCACGAACGCGCGTTAAATATTTTACCAACCTAGATCCTAAACAAAATTTATTCAATATGCATGAAACTTTTTTGCTGAAGCATGAAGTAATACAAACCGTACGAAAAAAATAATACACAAGTTTCATTTTTATTTCTCGCAAAATAAAAATTGTATTATTTGCGATATACGATAGCTGCATATACATTCATTTGTTTTATTAATAATTTTATAGAGTTGAAAACAGTGTATTTTTAAATTTTTTAAATGTTTTTACTGTTTCGTATGTGATAGATTCATACTTGTTAATAAAAGCATAAAATCCGCAGAGTAATCATAACATATAAAATATATAACGCTCCTTCAAACCTTCGTTTCCGAAAAAAAACTAAAAATTCTAGCACTTCCACTTGAAACAATGACGCACAATTCAAGTATCAGACAACTGACCTAAATACAGTTTACCATTTTCATCTTCGCGAGCGAAATCACTGTATTTAAAACAAATTTCGCAGAAGCCTGCGTCAAGGAAAGGTCTGCCCCGACTCCCACGTACCTTACTGGAGAAGATCAAAATAGAAGCTATTATTCCGAGTTCCCAGAACCGGCTGATATATTAATTACGTTCACTGATTTAATTGTTTCGTTTTTCCGTAAGGTACGAGCCTGTGCGACGGGGGGCGCCTGTGTATTTTATACCTGCACCGTGTAAAATTTCAAACCACTTAACGTGGAACATGCGTGCATAGCCCGCGTAACTTCATTTACGCACAGCGTTACCATCGTTACACGTTTAACGAGCACAGGTCTCGTATTCGTTCGTCACATTAAGGCTATTAGGGTCTAGAAGTTTGAAAAAATCTCCATACAATTTCCATCGAAAAAAATTCTAAAAATACCCTTTTAAGGGAAGTTGAGAGTCGGCGAGTAGTTTCTCTCATGTCCACGGCCGGGCGTGCTGTCATCTTCCCTTGAATGCATGCAGTGTGTATACTGGGGAAAAGGTGAATGCGACGCAGAAAAGGGACGATAATGCGATGGGGAGAAAAAATTACCTCGAAGGAAAGACGAAAGGATTTCGGTGCTGGCCGCCGCCGCTTTAGTCGGCCGTGGAGCAAAGTCCACGGTCAAAAAGAGGCTAATATCGCTTTAAAACGGAACTCAAAGGCAGTAATAACGCTTCAGTCTTTCGGGTGATATTGTAATTATGCGTCCTACCGGTAGAACGACCTGCACGTGCAACTTGCAACCAAGTGCAGCGTACTCCCCAAAGAGAATTCACAGCAACCGCTTCTGCGAAATTAGGACCGCGTGTGTACAGTTAACTTTTTGTTCTTATTCAGTGCTATTTATTAATATACTAATTTCTTCGCATAGCGTGGCAACCAAAAATGTAATTATCTGCAGAGATTAAATTGTTCGCTTTTTCAGAGATTGTTCGAGAACTTTATAAGCTTTAGACTTTTTCAGAAATAAATGCACGAGCTGACGAAGAAAAATTAATCATCTGAAATGGAATCTTATTTTTAGTGATGGTATCCCTAGTAGCACAAAATATTGGTTAAATATTTTTTTCAGATATTCAATAAATATTTTTTGAGCCACACTTTTGAATATGAAATAAATATCAGATTGAAATATTATATACAGATACAGGAAATATGAAATAAATGTTAAAGAAATGTAAATTAAATATTCATCAAATATGAAAGAGATATTTAAAATACGTAATGTAAATATTCAGAAAATATACAATCAATATTTAAAAAATGTAAAATAAATATTTCTGTTATATTCTATGAATGGTTAGTCTATATTTTTTAAACGTTTATTTTACATTTAATGTATGTGTATACAATATTTGAATCGAATGTTTGCTTTATATTAAAATGTGTGGCTCAAAAAATATTGGTTTGATGTTTGAAAAAATATATTTAACTCACTTTTATATATTTGGTTTGCTAATTGTGGTTCTCTAGATCGGGATTTAGTGTTTTTTTTTATGTAATGTTAAATATGTATCTTTTAAAACTTCGATTCCAAACGCGAACTGAAGATATGGGCACACGTGAGCGCGGCGCGGGCATTCCTTGGAGCGGTCACCCATCCATCCTCCTTGTGACGTGGCCTACGGTTGTTGTACCTCGGTGATCTGTAACGTAGTGGTGTTCCTACCCCTTCGGATCATCAGATGAAATCATTTTGCCAACATTTCAATTTTCACTAACAATACTAGTGGCACCATAAAAGATACACTACCTTTCAAAAGTGTGGAAGGAGCTGTGAACAGAATCTTATGGAACTTTATTGTTTAAGATTTTTTATTATAATCAAAGTATGACTTTCTCTGAAAATTGAATTTAGTAAAGCGAAAGAAGCTAGGGAAAAAAGGCAAAGGAACAAATGATACATATATAATAATGAATACGGATTTGATGGCATATTAATTTAACTTTTATTGAATACGCTTGAAATAAAGATATATTTTATATATATTTATAAGCTTACAGCCTTGACTTGGCTGTCGCTAAAAATAAAGACACGCATTGTCTTATTTCCACCTCCGTAATTGTAGTTTGCCTTCTTCTTGTGGCAGCTGTGAAATTAAAAATGAAACAAAATACATACATATGTATTACGTATAGCTCGTGGCAATACATAAAAGTAATAATTATAGTTACTTACTCATTACAGCATCATATAATTTTAAATTTACAAATGATAATTTTTTCTTCTTTCCTTGTCCGGAATAATTCGTGGCTACTTCATTTGTCATAATTTTCCGAAGCATATTATAAATAATTTTTTTGTTGGTGTCTCCACCGACTAAATATAACAGTTGTACCTGAAAAATATATGCCATTATTTATTTGATGTCAACATTACAGATTATATATATGAACCACATATCAAACAACAGTAAATACAAACCAGCGAATTAAATTGTTCTGTGTGTTCTGATATCATCGTATCAAAATCGTTGATGGCAACTACCGACGCTAATGGTAATTGATTTAGAAAATTATTATCTAATTCGTCATGGCTGCTTCCACCCGTTACTCTAACATTTAATAATCTTTCAATATTCTCTAATTTATTTAAAATTAATTTTACGTCGTATTTTATTTCGATATATTGCCGACTTAATGCGGCCAATTGTCCCTCATCCTTATTTGTTGTTATACTATGTACATCTGTGGAGAATATCACAAAGTATTATTATCACCTTAAGTTTATTATCTTATTATATGTATAATTGATTACTATTTTGATATTTATAATAAAGATTTAGCATTTTTGTCTATTTTCCGACTTACTTGGTGTTTCTATTTGCGATGGCTCAATTGGTTGGCTTTCTTTCGAAGAATCAGATGAATCGGATGATTCGAAAATAATGCGCTTTTTGGATATATTGTGTTTTGGAATTTTGGATACTTTTCTCGTTGGCGACATTTTAAAAATTATATAAAATAATCCTTAAAAATATAAATTTATAAATACCTCAATTAATATTTACTTTAAAATAACGTAATTAAACTTAAATTTAATGATACTGATGAAGCAGTTCACATGCTACGAAATATGAATGGCATTTAACTACGAATGATTTGTACAAAATTTCATTTAGTTCGTAAGACAAGATTTCATCAGTGAATTTATCAAATTTAAATAATCCTATTATTTTGGATTTAATAGGGTGTTTATAAAAATTTTTTAAGTTCGTTGATAATTTCCCAACTATTCTGTTTTCTAATATGTCTGTGACTTGTAGGACATGTCCATTTTTTAAAAAGACATAACGGTCACAAAATCCATACGCTTTTAATTTAAAATAAGGAAGTTGTATTGTTTTTCTGTTATTGCTGATTGTAATCCTTATTTGTGTATTAATATTTTCCGTGACTGTAGGCATTCCATTTTCCGATAATCTATTTGTTATTTGTGCTAAAGGTTTATTCCATCTACGTAGCATGCTTACTAGCTTTCCTAAATAGTTTTCAAAAGGAAAGCAACTTAATTCCTCCAAAGAATATCTTAAATTTTCTACGTCGTCTGAAATGTGCACTAAATTATGAATATTATATGTACAAAATTCTCTGCCATAAAGGCTAGGACAATTGTCAACAAATTTAAATAACATTCCCCGAGCTGTATTTAACCACTCTGCGTTTGGATATAACTTATTATGTAATAAAATTCTAATAGCGACATGAAATAACAAGAAGTGATCATAATAATTATCTGGAAGAATTTGTTTTAACAGAATGGGTCCCAAGTATAAAAGGAATAGTCGGAACTCAGTAGCTTTGAATCGAGGTAGCTCCGATATGGGACGCGATTTACGATTAAATTCACTGGGTACATATTTTGCTGAAGATGTCATTCTCTTTGATAATTTATTTTTATCTGAAATTCCAAGTTGTATTTTGCACCAATGACCGAGTAATTTTTTCATTACCCATAAGCAACATAAATGCATATAATTGTCGTGATCCCGGAAGGAGAAAGTCTTTCGTTCTTAGTTGATTTCTTTATTTTGTACAATTAGTGTCACGATGCGTTCGGTTCGAAGTGCGAATGAATTCTGAGCTGGTGATGCAAGGAAAAATGGGGAGAAGGATGACTTTAGGGTAGGAGAATTATGGGGGAGGAAAAGTGAAAGTCGGAAACAAGTCAAGGGATGGTCGCTGGAGAGGATGTCTGGTTTTCGTCTATTTCAAGGATGGCTAAAGTCTTGTTGCGATTTGGTTCTAAGAAGAGAAAGTAGAGAAGGAAAGGGTGGGGAAGAGTGAGAGGACGGAGAGGACGGTTGACTTTTCTATGGGCGACGAAAACTCAGTTCCGGAAGGTGATTTATTGGGTTCGGGGCCCTTATGGTTAAAACGGCGTAGGCTAGGGTAGGTATGATCGTAGGAGTGTGAGAGTATCTGACACCTCCCTCCTGTAGATTAATTTACGGATATCAAAACGTGAATTAATTAGATTCTATCGCTGCGGTCGACATTATAAACGTGGTACGGTAAAAATTAGTAATACGGAATGACAATAATATCTAGCAATAATTTTACATTAATGATATTGGTTTACATAATGATAGTATTAGTAAGTAGTTCGCATGTGAAAGATTATGAATGTGTAGATATTAATGCGTGGAAAAGTTTATATGTGCTAAATAGGTAAATGATCTAATCTAAATATTGTTAGTAGGTCGAAAATTATAATTAATCTTAATTACGTATACTAGCAAAAGAGAACGGAAAGCAAATTTTTTTTTTTTTTATTAACGAGTTTGTAAATTAGGGATGCGGATGATATAACGCAAGGATAATAAAATTAACGCAATGATGTCAATATTAAACTATAAATACGGATCGCGATATGATGTAATCTTATCTATAATATATATATATATTTTTATTATTATTAATGAATCGCAATGGGATTAATCCATATTTACGGAAGGGGTACGGGATGATGATCTTCTTAGTCCATGTGGTAAGGTCGGCTGGATCGAGGGATCAACTTGGCGGTAACCATCAAAATTATGGGTTGAGCGAGGGTCAAATTCCCTCTCTTCTGACTTGGCCCTGTATTCTTCTTCCAGAATTTGTGACAACTGTGTCCTCGTCACAGGTGCAGTGTTGATGTTCGTGTTGATTACTTTGAAGCAGCAGGTATCCTTTATTGATTTTGATTCCTTAGCGAAACACAGGTGTCTCATTGTAGGCCGCAGTAATCCACAGTAGCGTAAAAGGTTGATTATAAGTATCAATCCGACAATAGATATTGTGACACTTAGTAGAACCGTGTGCCATTGGTTATGGTAGATGGTTGTCGGTTTTTTTAGTTGCTCTTGTAGGAGAGTATCCAGTTGAGTAACTTTGTGATTTAGATATTTAAATTCTTCTGTTCTCGTATTTGTGATTTTGATTGGTGTCAAACGTACTGGCGTAATTATGGAATTCCCGTGTGTTTTGGGACAGCAATCATCTTCAACGATGTTGTGCGGTGTTGAATTATGACTACGATTTGTAGTGACTTTTTCTGACGGTTCCAAAACTATTGTTTTTGTATAACCCTTGCATTGGGGTTGAAGTCGAATAATTCCGGCGGATGTTAGTTCGACGTCTTCAATATGTGTCGGAGAGCATGTCAGAGTTAATTGTAAAGGATGCACGGCGGTAAAGATCCATTCGTTGTTTTGGATGTAGTGCCACATCTCGAAATCAGGTTCGGTTGTATGAATCTGACACGATGATGGTATTCTCTTGACAGTGGAGGTGAGTAGCGTTGACTCGCATGTTGGTTGTCCAGATGTTCGAGTCACGTGTTTGATGGAACAAATGCGTTCACCGGTATCGACTGATAAACATGCTTCGAGATTTTGAAGCAATGTGTAATACACCTTATTTGTACTCAGTAAGATGTAGGAAGAACTCGGTTGGATATATGAGTAGGTATTTGAAGGGTTGAGAGGAGCAGGGAACGGTAACATTTCGTAGAGCTCGTAATGTGTTTCCTCGATTAATGGAATTTTAATATTGAATATTAATATATTATTGATACAGACAATGTTTAATTGATGCAATTTTTCGTACTTGTATATGTTGGAATATGTTAATGCAATAGGCCATTTCAATCCTTCTCTGAGAGTAATATTGTTCAATTCATGGAGTAGGTTTTGAGGGGTGATTATCTGTGGGTGTAATATGTTATGAATTCCTAATGTGATAGAATAGATAATCGTGTTGTAGTAGTCATCTAGTTCCGAAGATATTTGTGATAGAGAAAATATTTGTTCGAGAATGAGATGTCGTTTAAAAATATCGTTAAGGTAATTAGTGGTTAAATTAGAAAAGTTATTGAATAGTTTGATGTTTTCATTAAGTTTATCCTCATCAGCACGGAGGTTTTGAATAGATGAGTTGAAATTTTGGATGGTGTTGCTAATAATTGAGATTTGTTGTTTCATTAATAACTGGACATTTCTGTTTTCAAAGGTAGTTGAGTCTATTGTTTTCTTATAAAATTCGACGTCCTCGATACTAGGAGTGCCGAATAGCCAACGTAGAATATAAGCAGTGCTGTCAAATAATCCTCTTTTTGTTATCGTTTTACCTTTAATTGATTCGTTGTTTATCATGTACTTTAAAGTTTCAATTTTATCCTTAATTACTGAGATACGCGATTGTATAGTTTGAAGAGATTGGTGACAAAAGTACTCATTATCATTATGAAGTATTTGTGTGGGTTTATTTGCACACATATTTAAAGATTTCGTATAAAATCTAAAAAGTTGGTCGTATCGTCGTTCTGCGATTGTAAGATTGATATGAGTCAATAAAGTATATTGCGAGTTTGATAGTTTTATGCTGCCTACATGGTTGTAATATAATCCTACGTTATTATTTATTTTAAAAATTTCATAATAGGGTTTAATTGTGCGAGGATAGGTGGGAGTTAGTGAGAGGAGTATTAGCAATGGTAGCGTGAATCGAGAATAATAGTTCCTAATCATCCTCATTGCCTGAAACAAAAGGTTTCAGTAAATTAGTATGGTATGTGATTAGTTTCCTATTCTTTAGAATTTGAACTGTATTATTAGGATTAACCTTTGTTATTTTGTAGGGGCCTTTATAATTAGGCGTAAGTTTTTTGTTTAATCCAGGGGTATTTTGTTTATTTAAAATATATACTAAATCATCGATGTTGTATTTGTGTAAAATGATTCTGTTATCATAATAAGTTTTTGATTTTGTTTTGGACTGTATTAAGTTATCTCTTGCTATTTTTTGTGTATGATTTAATTTTTGTTTCAAATTAACTACGTAATCGTCGTAAGAATAGTTGAGTGTAGGTTCCTGAGTTATATTACTCGGTAAATATGGTTTGTTTCCGAAGAGTATTTCGTATGGAGAAAATCCGGTTGATTTATGTACATGCGTATTGTATGCTAGCATTGCAAAACTTATGTATTCGTCCCAATCGGTTTGTTTGTCATTAATGTAATGTTTTAAGTAATCTTTTAAAGTTAAATGCGATCTCTCTAGAGCGCCATTAGTCTGAGGGTGATAAGGGGAAGATACTATGTGTTTGGTGCTGAATAGTTTAGTTAGATCTTTTATTAAACGTGACATAAAATCAGTTCCTTGGTCGGTGAGTATAGATCTAGGAATTCCGAATAAGGTTATAAATTTCGACAATTCTCTGGCAACGGTTTCAGATTCATGATTCGGAATAGGAATAGCATATGAGAATTTTGTTAAGTCGTCTTGCATAGTGAGTATAAAACGATTGTTGTTTAAGGTTTGCGGTAAAGGTCCGACAA
Organism: Halictus rubicundus; assembly: GCF_050948215.1. Classification (NCBI taxonomy): domain Eukaryota; kingdom Metazoa; phylum Arthropoda; class Insecta; order Hymenoptera; family Halictidae; genus Halictus; species Halictus rubicundus. Next base: position 2,664,065 of record NC_135151.1, read on the forward strand.
TATCGATTGCAAGTTTCTCAAAGGGTTTATTGGACGTAGACGTGATTTCCATTGGAGCCTTAGAGGGTCGGAAATTGGTTTTATTTATTTGGCAAGAGGGGCATTTCTTTATATAATTTTTTATGTCTTTCTTCATTGAGTCCCACTTATAAAATTCCTTGATTCTTCTATATGTTCTAAGGAAACCTGAATGACCAGCCAACTTGGAATCATGATTTTCTTGTAAGATTTGTATGATTTCGTCTTTTGTTTTAGGAGTGACGCGTTCAGTATCTAAGATAATAGGTGTAATATTCGTATCCTTGAAAATATAATATATAATTTCACCGAACATGCTTTTTTTAATATTTTTATTATTAATTGTAACATCGTGGATATAAAGATTTCCGGAATAATTGTTTTCTTGCAAATGTTTATTCAAAGTTTGTAGTGAGTAAAATATTTCTTTATATTCTAATTTATCGAAGTGAAATGCTTTACAAATACAGATATATGTGGTTTGCGTGTCGTTAACGAGTTTTATACATGAGTACAGGTCATCGGGTTCTTTGCTTTTGGACATGTCGTATTTGTTTCGTAACGCTTCTGAAAATAAATTGCTCTCGTCTAAATCTTTCGAATAAAATAAGACATTTGGGAAATAATTAAATTTGTCACAGGGAATAGATTTGATTTTTGGGATGTCCAGATTTTTATAATGATATTGTATAAAACTGTCGAAAGGTTGGCTATTTTGAATGACATTTATTAATGGAGCGCGGGATAGCGCGTCCGCATTCGAATTGAGTTTTCCTGGTTTATACGTAATTTCATAATCGTAGTCTTCTAATTTCAGTCGCCAACGTAGTAGTCGACTTCCCGGGTCTTTGCAATTGAATAGCCAGGTAAGCGGTTTATGGTCTGTTACGATACAGAACCGTCGGCCATACAGGTAGGGCCTAAAATGCCTAACACTCCAAACAATAGAAAGTAACTCCTTCTCTGTTGTACTGTAATTCTGTTCACTCTTATTTAGGGTACGAGAAGCGTATGCAATTGGTAAATCTTTTCCGATAGGACCTTGGCTTAGTACAGAACCGATTGCATAGTTAGAGGCATCGGTGGTAAGAATAAATTCTTGATTAAAATCGGGATATTGGAGAATTGGTTGTGTTGTTAATATTTGCTTAAAATTGTCGAAAGATTTCGTTTGTTCGGAGGTCCATTCGAAAAATGTATCCTTTTTTAATAAAATCGTTAATGGTTTAGCGATAGCAGCAAAATTATGTATGAATTTTCGATAGTAGCCGACAAGGCCTAGGAAACTTTTGATATCTTTTTGATTTTTAGGTGTAGGAAATTTAGCAATGGCATTAATTTTGTCAGGATTTGGTTGGACACCCTTGTCCGATATAATGTGGCCTAAGTATGCCACTTCATGTCGCATGAATTCACATTTATCAGGTTGTAGTTTTAAATTGTTTTTTCTTAAACGGTCAAAAATGGATTTCAATTTTATTGAATGTTCCTCGATCGATGATGCATAAATGACGATATCGTCAAGATAAACGAAACATTGGAGACCTTGCAAACCAGTTAGGATTGAGTTCATTAGCCTTTGAAAGGTTGCAGGAGCGTTTCTTAACCCAAAGGGCATTCTCGTGAATTCATAGTGTCCTAGAGGGGTGGTGAAGGCTGTTTTCTGTTTGTCGGATTCTCGCATCGGAATTTGGTGAAACCCAGATGCCAGGTCTAGGGTTGTAAAATATTTTGAATGTCCTAGTTGGTCTAAAATATCCTCGATATTGGGTAAGGGATAGGCGTCACCGATTGTAACGTCGTTTAGGCGTCTATAGTCAATTACAACTCTCCATTTTCGTTCACCGGAGGAATCCGATTTTTTTGGTACTATCCATAAGGGGGATGACCATGGAGAAGTAGATGGTTGTATTATTCCTTGTTTTAACATTTTATCTATTTGGTTGTTTACTTCGTGTTTGTGAATTTCCGGGTATCTATATGATTTAGTATAAATGGGAGTAGGATTAGTTAAGTTAATTTCATGTTCCATAGTATTTGTTACAGTTAATATATCGTCGGAAAGATGAAATATATCGTAATATTCTTTACAAATATTTAAAATTGATCGTCGTTCCTCTGAATTTAGATGTTCCAACCGCATGTTGTTTTCTAATACTTGTTGTCGCTTTAGTATAGGTGAGTTTGAATTATTTGTTACAAGGATCGCGGAGCTGTGCGGAAGTCGCTCTAAGTATACCGAAATTGGTTTTATTTGTAAATCTATTATGCGCGTGTTTAAAATCGTAGCATAAGCTCTATTATTTTCGTTTACTTTAATGATTGCTTTTGACAAATAAACTCCTTTTTGTAATTCTAATTCCGGAACAATACCTTCTTGGATTTCGGGATTTTGTATTTCGATTTCAATGAGGGTTTCAGTTCGCGCCTTAAGCTTGATTAAATTTATATTTTGGTTTTCAAATTTTTGATGATTTAAGTTAATTGGTATCGTTGATGACTTAAGAGATAGAGTGCGTGATTGATAGTCGATAATCGCAGATTCTTTCTGTAAAAAATCTTTACCTAATAAGCCGTCGAAAGGGACGTTTGTTGCTTGGTTTAGGATATGGAATTTTATGTCGATAGTGGAATCACCTACTTGTACAGGAATCAAACAACTGCCTACAGTTTCGACTGGGGTATTCACGCTAAGACCTTGTAGTACTAATTTATCTCTAGAATTGAAATACGTGTTAGGATTTAATTTGCACGCTTTAATTAACGATATGTTTGCGCCTGTATCTACCAAGAATGTGAAGGCTTGATTTGCGTTTTTCGAGTGTAACGATGGTACTATAATATAATCTAAATTATCGCATGGTATGGACATGGTTAATTCTCGAACACCGTTAAGCGAGAGATCGGACCCTCCAGCTCGGTGTTCGTTGCTGGGGGTTCCTGGGAGTTTAAATGTACCGCGGCGTTTTCGGTCTGTCGAGTCGTATTATTAGTTATTTGTTGCCTTCGATTATTATTATATTGTCTTTTCCGACATTCTATAATTACGTGACCTTGTTTTTTACAATAATTGCAAAACTTTAATTGGCTAGCATGTTGAATCGTGTCTGAATGAATAGGATTTTGATGTTGAATTCGATTTTGCATTTGAGGTTGGCGAAATTCGTTCGGAGATTGATACTGCTGTTGGTTTCGATAAGAGCTTTGATTTGGTTTAGAAACTTGTACGTTATTAATGACTCTATTACGATCAGGGCCAGGTAATCTTGATCTACATTGTGATGATCCATGATTTGTTCTACCGCAAATGGTACAAGATTCTCGCCTAGCGTATTTATGCATATTTAAGGCTCGTTCTTCTGCGACGGCGGCGGAATATGCGGAATTTAAGGAACTAAATTCTTTCCATCTCAGCATTTGAGAAATCTGAGGACAACTATGATAAACGAATCGATTTAAGGTCGTTTCTTCAACGGATTTTTTTTTTCCTGGAATTTCTAGAGGATCATTTGAATATTGTTGTATTGCGCTAAGTGCTCTTGAGGACAAGGTTAATAATCTTTGGTAGAAAGCGGTAATATTTTCGGAATGATGTTGTCTACTATTGTTTAGTTCTTCCATTATTTGACAATAATGTTTCTTATCTTGAAATAATATTTTAAGCTGTTCTTTTAAATCTGTCCAAGTACTAAAATTCTGAAGGGCAAGCTGTTCTTTAGCATTTCCCGAGATTTTTGAAAGAATGAAGTACAAAAGAGGCGTTTTCTGTCTCGCTGAAGCGAGCTCGTCTGCATTATTGCAATTGGCTATAAATTGCCCGAGTTCGTACCGGTTACCAGAAAATTCTTTTGGAATTAGGTTACATAGAAATTGTATTGGATAATCAGAGGAATTAGAGGAATTAGAGGAATTAGAGGAATTAGGGGAATTAGAGGAATTAGGGGAATTATCTGGATATGGTAAAGACATCGTGATCTGAGTACAAAAGATGATCAACAAGCAACAAAATTCAAAGGTGTATGTACCTGTCGTCTACCAGCGAAGTAGTTCCTGTGCGTGACAGCGATTGACTTCCTTCTCTGAGGGGCTGATCAGATCCGTAGACTCTCCGGTTGACACTATTAGTTCCCGTCACAAAGGATAAAAATCCACAGATGAAGAACACTTTTAATAAAGTCTTATTATTCTTCCACCACTGACAGGTCCTACCGACTGCGCCAAATTTTGTGTCGTGATCCCGGAAGGAGAAAGTCTTTCGTTCTTAGTTGATTTCTTTATTTTGTACAATTAGTGTCACGATGCGTTCGGTTCGAAGTGCGAATGAATTCTGAGCTGGTGATGCAAGGAAAAATGGGGAGAAGGATGACTTTAGGGTAGGAGAATTATGGGGGAGGAAAAGTGAAAGTCGGAAACAAGTCAAGGGATGGTCGCTGGAGAGGATGTCTGGTTTTCGTCTATTTCAAGGATGGCTAAAGTCTTGTTGCGATTTGGTTCTAAGAAGAGAAAGTAGAGAAGGAAAGGGTGGGGAAGAGTGAGAGGACGGAGAGGACGGTTGACTTTTCTATGGGCGACGAAAACTCAGTTCCGGAAGGTGATTTATTGGGTTCGGGGCCCTTATGGTTAAAACGGCGTAGGCTAGGGTAGGTATGATCGTAGGAGTGTGAGAGTATCTGACATAATCTAGAGCAAAATGTTTTATTATATCGAGTTTAATTATATTTAACAGAGGTGTTCTTTGATTATTTTGATGATGAGCAATGTCGTGAAAGTTTTCAAAATGGGAATGCGTTCGAGCGCTAGCGTCACGTTTTACATAACTAATTCGTTTTTTGTAATATATACCCGTTTCTGTACTTCTTTCGCAACCTTTGTAACCCGTATGTCCTTTAATATTTTTTAAAAATGCTCTCGCAGGTGCATCACACGTAAAACATATAACAGTTACTTTAAAATTATTACCATCGTAAAATAATCCATATTCTAAAATATCGTTCAATTCATGTACAAAATCATTTAAATAATCAGTCAAGGAATTAGGTTTTGCATCGCCATAATATATTGCTATTGGAAAAGGGGACACCGTACAATGTTTCAATACTATTTTGCATAAAATGGGCCAAAACTGTTTATTTGAACTTTTTGAAAGTGGAATACCAGCGACATTAAAAATTAATTGAAACATAAATGTTTCTTTCAGCTCCGTCAATACACTTTCATTTTCTAATAAAGTAAATAAATGCGCCTTTATACCTAAATATGAATATTGAGCTATCGTATTCTTTTTGCTAATAAGTGATGTAATATTGCTTGATGAGCGCATAGTCTTTAATATAGTTCGTGCATCGCGTGGAATCTGATAATCAGGAAAAATGTCCTTCAAGCCTTTTAATAAATTGTTTAGTTGGGTATGATTGATTTTATTTTCAAGGCACCATGTTTTTAAAAAGGTAATTAATTTTAAATTTCTAAAAGCAGTAGATGTATCATCTGTAATGTAATTTGTGTTACTCCTATTATTTGTAATTTGAAGATCAAATTGTGGACTCTGATCGGATATGACGGGGTCATTAATTGTTGTCGAATTATTTTGCATGATTATACTTTCTTCTTCGGTATGAAGACTCATCTGACTCTGATTGAAAGCTATCTGTTTCTTTATAAATTTATATTTTTTGTAACGTTTTTCGGCCATTGTGAAATTTAATTGTGTAACTGCAAAATAAATGGTATATGAAAAACTATCTTTGAAAGCTTTGATAAATGTTACCTTTAGGGGAGGCAGCTCGGATGACCTTGACCTTGATATATGTTGTCAAGGTCACCTTTTTGCTCGTTTTTAATTAAAAAGTTATGAACAAAAAAAGTTTGAAAAATGCAACAGTTATTTTAAGTATTGAAGGCAAAAACGACTAATATGTGCGTGGAAATGAAGCAAGTATTAAGGAAAAAAGTCATTTGGGTTGGCAACGTACGCGTGAAATAAAAACACATGTACGAAATCAAAATGTGGAACATTGCAAGCGTAGTCGGGCGGCCCTCACCGCCAAACTAACCACAAAACAACTTGTATATGATTCTGTATATTTCAATTAGTGTTCAGTGACAGATTGTATGAGAATAAACTGTACTTGTAACCAAAATTTAACGAAAGTTTTTTGCAATTATTTCGCAAACTAAGTCCAAGCGACGGATAGATGTATAGAGAAAAGTTGTTCAGAATGTTGACCTTGACAACATATGTCATCCAAGGTGCCTCCTCTAAACGTAACATTTACCAAAACTTTAATTGCAAGTCTTTAGAAAATGAAATATATATATTTATTTATTTATTATACATTACATAAATGTACTTACCTTTTCTGCGATCGATGAAATGCAGGTGTAGAGAGGTATCCGTTTGTATTATTACACTACACGCACGCTACGTATTTCTATACTATAATAACTTTTCTATACTATTCTATACTATAATAACTTTTCTATACTATTCTATACTATTCTATACTATAATTATACTATGTATACATATAGGTCGCGTTCCGCAGTCAAACCGTTCGGTATGTAAGAGCTGGCTGAAGACTGAAGACTAGAACGCAAAAATTGTGGTGGAGGTGATGAAGCAAAGTGGGAGAAAATTGGGGGTGAGATCTAGAAAATGGTCCAGACGTTGTCTTAAACTGTAAATGTTATGGCGCCGGAAAGTCGTACAAAAAATCGGACGAGTCCCGTCGCTTCGAGCTCAAGAGCCTTCGACACTTAGACTGATATATTTCTTCTAGTCGGGTGGTCGAAGTCTTGGGATTTGGTGTCAAATTCATTCTAGAGATAGATTCGTGGCTCTCACATTGTATACGTTGCGTCCCAACACAGATTGCTCGCTAAAGAATGAATGATCTCCGCTGCAATAAGGCCAGGACCTCTCCCAAATACTTTGACTGCAGTCGAATGTTTATATTTTCTAGCGCAGCGAGTATAATCTCCAGACTCTGTTTAGACAAAGCCGAGAAAGATCTCGAATAGGTTCCAATACTATGGGGAGTCTGTTGCTACGAACTTTTTAATCTTATACAGTTCAATCACGTTGCGTAAGACATAAGAGTTACGATTATTGTTCGTGCAACTTTGTCGCACATAGGAAGAACATTAATTAATTAATTAATTAATCATAACTCTTATGTCTCACGCAACGTGATTGAACTGTATAAGATTAAAAAGTTCGTAATGTTCTTATAATATAAATGTATGTCGATTAAGTGACACACTCGAATTCAAAGTAAATTAAAAGTAAACATTTTACTTCCAGTATTGAATAAAGATTTATTTTATATTTGAAACCAATATTTCATTCGTAATATGAAAGTTGTATGACTTCCATATTCTGGAAGAAATATTTTTCCATGAAAAGTATTTCCTGCATATTTAAAAAAAATCCTATTTCTTATATTAAATAAAGATGCATTTTATAATGAGAAAAAAATATTCTTTTCATAATATGAAATAAATATTATCTGTATATTAGGAAAACAATATTCCATTTCTAATATTAAATAAAGATTCATTTTATAATGAGAAAAAAATATTCTTTTCATAATATGAAATAAATATTATCTGTATATTAGGAAAAAAATATTCCATTTCTAATATTAAATAAAGATTCATTTTATATTTAGAAAAAAATATTTTTCTCGTAACATGAAATAGATATTTCCTGTATATTTCAAAAAGAATATTTGTTTCTTAATGTAGAATAAATGTTATATGTATATTTAAATATTAAAAACAGATTGTATCTCTTTTTAATATTGTATGAATATGTATACAATATTTTGTGCTACTAGGGTAGCTATTGCAAATTACAAATACACGAAAATTGTGTTATAGTGAAGTTTGTATTTCAGTTTTTTAAACATTTTTGGAAATGCATAAAAATCCGCAGTGTATTGGTTATTTATTGAAATATATAGCTATAGGTCCAAAGGAATTATCTTTCTTTCACAGACAATAAAGATTTTATGTAGTTTCGATTGTTCTCAATTGATTAATACAAACTGGTGTAAACATTCACCGCGTCAATATTTTGATCTCGGTAGAATCATTAACTTCGACAGTAGATATTCAATAACTAAGAAATACAAATTGCGTGGAATAAATTGGAAATTTAATGCTGGATGTTCAATAAATTAAAATACTTGCTTAGCTCGAATTTTATTCAACCTCGTCGAAAGAACAGCATATTCAAAAATAATTGCGAAGACAGATGCGAATACTGATTCGAAACTTCGTGAGCCATTCGTTTGACTTGAAGACGCGAAAACTCGTTTTGAATTTAAATTGTCCGATCGAGACGTTCTTGCTCGGATTGCCGAATTTTCGGGCAGACTGGCATCCTCGCCGGAAATCTTCGCAGTTATTGACACAGGGAAATAAGTCAAGTAATTTGTGTGCTGGCAAACAATGCACCGTGCAACAATTTCGGCGAACTGTTTAAGTTTGTGCACGCTGTGATCAAACTTCGTTTCGAAACTTTGTGAAATTTCGGAATCTTTGGTCCAGAACTTTGGTCCAAACGCGTCAGAGGATAAAATGCACGACATTTCTCTCGGCCACGCTTCGCACACTGATTTGAACGAATGACAAACAATTTTCTGCAGTGAATACTGACTGGAACAAGTAATAATCAGTTTTCTCTACTGGACATTGATGTTTTCAACCGTATCAACCTCTGACCAATTTTACGTTATACTACTAGATACTACTACATCTCTGCTTCTAAGAATTTCTGTTTTCTTTCCTGCAGACTATTTATTGATTAACATTTTTCAAATTCACATGTCCAATTACTATGACAGTTAATAATTGCTACTCAAATTATCAGTGGTATCATTGTCAGTTCATACTAAATTAATAATTTCTCTGTAAGCTATTTGCAACTCGATCCAATACAACAGTTCCGTTGAACAAATGACCACTGGAATAAAGCTAAAATCAATATTTCTAGTTTTCGTAAAAGTCGTGCGTCGCAATAGCTTCTCTGTTCGAACCATTAGGCTTTCCGCCACTGGCCATTATAATGTTCGATTACTCGATATTCAGTTTATTCATCTATACAAATTTCGAAATCCACAGCGCAACGTGGTTTTCAATATTCAGTCCAACCTACGTGCCTGTAAAATATTTCGAATAAATAAGAAATGTCACGATTTTTTCGCGCATAGTACCACGGTCAACATTTATAAAAATAGATTATGATTAGTAATCGATTCGTGAAAATCGATCTCTTTTTTATCGCATTTTGTGAAAGTATAAAAAATTAATTATCAGGTAAGCAACACAATATTGGGTTTAAACAAGTGCGTTTACGATGACCAGGGGACATTAATCATTTATTGCATGTATGAAGTTGTTAGATCACACAACAAAGTAGGGAGAGAGAAAAATGTGAACACGATCTACCTTGAGTTGGACAAAAGCATCTACTCTCTTCTACGCCTATAATTTATCCAGTAAAGGAAATTTTGTCGAGAAAACGGGCTTTGCGACGCACTGTGTGCACCTGCTCAGCAAAAATGTCAAAATAAGCCTAATTCTTTGCCGGTTCATTGAATGCGTTTGGAGCAATAATTCTGAAAGGCAACACCTACCGATTTGTGCAAAAGAAAATTGATTATTTCGAGCAGCAACGCCAAGCTCGCTTATGTTCTGGTGGACGTTTCGGTAACACTCTCGCCTTTCATTCAGCACATTCATTTTTCTTTTTACGACACGAAAATAGAGTCTGGTAATACCAAATCGCCGCGTGTTGCACCGTGATTCCACAGGGGAGAGGAGAGAAGTCCTCTGGCTCCTTTGTCGTCGATCGCCGCTGTCCGGCTGACCAGTTCGCCGCTATACTACTGGACGGCCTTCTGCATTCGGCCGGAGATGCACAGATTGCACGGAAGAGGTGGGAGGATACAATACAAATATCGTGAATAGCACGAATCAATGGCTGCTATACCGGGTGTCCCGTCATCCCTGTCGCAATCGACAAGCCGGTAATTGTCCAACAAACAATCCCTCGGGAAGCACCCACGTTCAACTTGCTCTTCCTCTTACAAAATCACCGGGAAAACTAATTCGATTTAAAGCGCTGCTGCTTTCAATTAAAACTGTTCGCTTTACGGCGCAACTGTGGAAAATCTAACCAACTATCAATTGGAACAAAACGATTCGTTCCAGATTTTTCGTTATACGATAACACACTTTATTTCACAAAGGACGAGTCGGAATAAAGCAAGTAAAATGTTTTTTTCGATTCTTTTTACAAAATCACTGAGAGACCCGGTTCATTTCAGAATGCTGTGGATGTTAATTGAACCTATTCACTTTAAATTAAAGCACACTCCAGAACTACCAAATAATACAATATGATCCTAAAATTGATTTTGCAGTTTTTGATTTGCACCAGGTAAAATATGCAGATCGTTAAACAGCGTAAATATTAAACCGTTTGGCAGTCTGGCACAGGAAACTCCCACAGTCGGATCGTTCATTTCAAAATTCCAGGTGATCTCTTCATCCCCGTCGGTCGTGCGACCGATAACTATAACGCGAGCCCACCCTATACATAGCGATCGAGCACGGAACAGTCGTGGAAGATCGATTCGTAGGACGATTACACGAATCCCTTGGACCGGGTTCTGATCGATGTATTCTGGAGAATGGATGAACGCTCGATAGGAAATTCCTTGGGTTCTACCTTGGCCGGTTTTTTTCTCGTTCGCAGCCCCGACACGTCCTCCCGACGATGTTCAGCGCGATACCAAGCAGGATGAATGCTGGGGAAAAAAAATTGGTAAATATGAATCTTTGAGGAGTTGGGGGTGCGCGCCCTCCGGGGACTCGATCATGGGTACTGTGTATTTCTTTTCCCTTTTCCTTCGCGCGATTTTTCTATTTGATCGCGAAACGAATCGGTTCGTCTCGTCGGTGAGCTCCTCGAGATTGATCAAAGATAATGCTAGCAGGCAGGGAGTGTCATAGTAGTCGATCGAGGAAAGTAGCCTAATATGGGGCGGTCTAAATGGGATATTACCCAAATAAACGATTTAGAAAATAATAGTTAAGACAATATATTATTTAGGATCAGTTTTATCTCACTGAAATTAATGTCAGCTAACTTATGGTCACGGTTGTAATTATCATTATAGAATTAATGATTAAGTGCGCATTCTACGTCGAAAATATAAATTAGCACGGCAATTAAAAATTTGACAGGATATCGCGTTCGCACAGCAGTTAATTGTTCCAGCCCGATAAATGAATTAATCGTTCCCAAAATAATCCCCGAATAAAGCAGGTTTCATGTGCACTGTCGTAATAGTTTCATTGTCGGACGTTCGATTTTCTGTACCGCTTGATGCTGCGTAATTATATTTCTCTCGATTATTGGTATGCTTCTGATCGGTCCTAGGGCGAGGGGGAAAAGCGATTATAATAGTCGCACAACAATAGCCGGGGGCTCAACGTTTTTACCGTTTGGAACAGCTGTTTAGATGAGTTGCAAATTGAATACTCCCGCTACGCGTGTTGCTTCAAATTGGAAGTAAACGTGTACAATTATTTTACATTAACTATATATGAAGTACTTTATTACAGATTAATATTAGTTTTATGTAGAAAGATGTAACTACACGCTTGTCCTACTAGTTACTTGTCATTGATTTTAATGAATTCAGAATATTGTTTATTCTCGGCAAACTTTATTCGATGTTGTAAACAATCATCAAAATCCTTCCATTATTGTCTTGATTGTGTTTTCAAAACATTCGAAGTCAATTATTCACGAGTCTGCTGGTGAACTTTTTTAATGCTTTCTGCTTCTTTAAACGTCTTGTGAATCCTTTTTGCAATTTTCTCGGGTGATAAATATAAATTTTTACATGAACGTACGTAAGTATATCGCAGAAAGTGCGTACGATTTAGATATGGACACATTACAATTGCCTATAATTTAAAAGAAATTCAGAAATATGTTCAGTTTACATTTTACCATTTTACACTGATTTTACAGAAGTACAAATTATCTTAGAGCTCGTCTTTCGTGTAACAGATGCAGAAAATGTGTATTTTGCATAAAAGCACGCAAGTCGTAACGATTTTATCAAAAAAATCGTGCACATCACTGTACGTACGCGATACAAACGGCCAAAAATTCACGGCAAACGAACTCTACACGTTCCGCAAAAGAATTCCACTCACAGACCGAGCAATTCCGTGGGCGATTCGAGCATACCCTAAACGATCCACCCTTCAACTTGCTAAAACTGCCCGTCCTAATTGACTCGTCTCCCGCCGGTAAAGACATTCTTCCCCAGCTGAAAGTGCTGGAGGCTGTGGTGGAATTCCGTAGCATCGAACTCGCCGGGAAAATTCGAAAAATTCGGAAACCAAGCGGAATTTAGGTCTCCCGGCTCACCACCACGATATCCCCTCGATGAGAACCAAAGGGTGTCCGACGCGGCTGCGCGCTGCCGCAAACTTTTATATTTCTTCGATGATTGAATTTCAGTTCAAATGTTCCCAAAATGAGAAAGACATTTTCGAACATCATCGTTAGCACAAATACGTGTTTGTGCGGAATAAAAAGGTGTCGAATTTATTTGCACGCCTAACACATCCCAAAGTGAAAATCATAAATTCGTTTTCAGCGAATCAACGACGAATCAATGACGCGTCCGATCGATCGCGTCATAGTCGATCGCGAATCGAGGGCTGTGTGTCGCGGGGTAAGGGGATGAGAAAGCGACTGGGGAGGAATGGCAAAACCTAGCGGGGCGTTTGACATGTGCTCTCGATCGCGCATGCACCCGTTGATGCTGTGCCGACGTGAAATTGGTCTGTCAGTTGATTGCGCCTGTTGCTACGACACTGTTCCATCCCATCCCCCGCTCACTATCATCCCTTTGCTAGCCAGCTCCTGCCGCTCGATTTCCGTACGCAGTTATACCTGTTACACCGAAGAGACCGTTCGGTTGGCTTCGATCGACGTTTACGATCGAAGTTGGATTCTAATGTCTTCACAGTTCTGCATTTCACGAAGTCACTTCCGTTCTAAATGCATAAAATCCGCAATCTACAGTTCACGATTTATAGATGACAATTTTCTAAAAAATTTGCATTGCACAATTCTAAAAACTGCACTCTGGAACATAAACCAATCTTTGAATCTCGCTAATAGGCTTCCGGAACATAACGCGTTAACCCCTCGCCCTACGATTTACGCTCTAACAGCGTGGGCCCGAAGCAAAACAAGACCGCCCAACCTTCGGGCCGTTCCACGCTTCGGCAAATCAGACCTAAGGTTACACCAATTGCACACAACTTACGGAATCTAGCACGTGACCAAGACAAAATGATGATAAGAATCTACCACGAGCCTGGCCTGTGCTGTTTGGGGTGGAGCACATCAACAAACCACGAGCGTGGCACGCAATGTTCATATTTGGCCTGACCGAGGTACCACGGGCCAGGCTCGGGATACTCAGTTATCGCTCGAATACCTGACCACGAGTATCGCACGTGGTTGTAGAACAAAGGGATGAAAGCTCCGCACAGTAATAGTAATTTATTGAACGAAATAAAAGTTGAAAACTTAGGATGTGGTATACTCTCTCAAGCTTCTTGCGTTTTACAAATCCTACATGAACTTGCTCCAATAAATACGATAACGTTAAAATTCATTCAATCCATTCTCATTGAAAAAATAACTTCAATAATTGAAAAATAAAATTCTCTGTATTGTAACCGTACGTCGGGTCAAAGGATAAAAAAAGAAATAGGGAGCTTGAAATTTGATTTTCGACTAAAAATTTCTCGAGTTCGACGCACAGCGCGTCGCGGTATGTCAATTAGGGGGAATATTCAAAACCCGGGATTTTCCCGAGCGTCCTTGGCATCTATCATCCGCCGTGTTTTGCGGCCGGAAGTCCATAAAGCAGGAATTCCCTTCGCGCCGCTCATCCCGGACGCCATCCTTCTTGCCTCGGCTTTATCGAGTGAGGAGAAGTCATCGGTTTTACGAGGTTTAGCGAGTTAGAGCGATGTCCTACCTTCTTATCTGAAATATCGAGATTCTTCTGGCTGCTGGGCGAGGCCAACGTCAACCTCGCCCCGTCTAAAATAAAGCCGTGACCCTCTTAGACCTGCCGTTGCGCTTATATTTCTTTTTTTCCTCCCCCCTCTTCTTTTATAACGACACTGTGTCACCAACACCTCCCAGCGATGCGACGTTGCAATTTATCTGAGTCTTTACAGGATTACCGGCGGGTCTCGAAGATCCCAGAAAAAGCGAAGAAATCGGAGGGGAACGAGAGCGTACCTAGGAAAAATTCCACTGTCAATTTGCCGATTATCAAGCTTAAGAACTCGAAGCGATGGGCCATTAACGTAGAAGTAATTGTATCATTGCGGAGAGTTCGTTTTCTAGTCGGTGTTTCTATCAGGGTTACTTTGACCCGATGTTTCAGCGCGTTAAAAATGTATCACGATCCTTTGTAGCGAATGCCAGGTTGACCCCGAAAGGCACTCTCGCCTTTTTGAGCCTGTGCGCGAACTTTCCGCGAACAATGTTCCTAATTTCAAAGCAACGCAATGCCGAGCTTTTAATTAACCAACAGGATTTTGACAGGTTAGAACGTGTGCAGGAAAGCTTTCAATTGTGCCGGAAGTCTCTGTGAAAAATTTTTTACCGAAGGCGACAGTCGTGCACAGGTACAGGCGTAATTAATTTTTGGCTAAATGACAACGAAGTTGACAATTCAACTAATTACCTGGTCCCCGTTAGTAGAACTTTAAATAAATATCCTGTACTGATTTTACTGCACTGATTTTAGGTACTAAACAATAATCTCAAATGAAGTGATTAGATAACGTAATTGAAGTCAACTTATCGGCTTATAAATAAAATTTGTGTCACGATTGAACAATTTATTACAAAATCTTCAATAAATCTTGATTTTTTAAATAATTCCTTATTGTGTAAAAAATGAAAGAAAAGTGTAAGAAACGATAAATGAAGACTGGTACATCAATATTTTATCAATTTCAACCTATCGAAATAACTGGAACCACCAGTCGGCAAGAATCTTGTTTTTAAAGAAAGACTTTGTTCAAGGAAGTGCCGCTCCTACAGTTTCAAGTATTCAGATAACGTTAAATATGTGTGCAAAAAATCATTACAGAACAGTCTTTTGTCTTCCTTAAAAAATATCCCAAAGAGGCCTGAAAGATGTCTGGTGCAGAATGCTGTCTCAAATTAGGATTATATTCAAGGAAGTGCAGCTCGCATAGTTTCAAGTATTTTTCCTTGAAAAAAATGTATCGTATTCCCCAAGTGCCGTTAAATGTGTCTGCAAAACAATCTCTTATCTTCTTTTTAAAAAAATCTCATGGCAGTCTAAAAAATAGCACTCCGGGGCGGAACGCTCCCTTAAGGGTTACGTATGAAGGTGTTATAACGCGTGTGAAGGGCAGGATATTTCCTGCAACGGCCAAGTACATTTCTCTCGAGTCCCAAGCCGTTTCCCTTCTCGCCGGGACGCTTACATTTAAACATGAAATCAGGATGACGGCGAGGCCTTCGCATTCGTGCGGTTCGTGAAAGCGTGCCGCGCATTCTTCTTCCTCCTCGCTCGTTACTAAAATTTTACCATCTACTTTCCGGCGGATTCTTAATCTGCGGGAGTATGAAAATAAAAATTCCGCGCGGGCTCTCGCCGGCTCCTAGGCGAAATCAATTTCTAAGATGGGACTCGACGAACGATTCGTCTGACCTTTGCCGGACTATGCTACTTGAGTTCAAAAGTAATTGAAGTTTACAGACGGACGGACGGGGCAATACCGCTTCATATGGCTCGTAACGTTAAAGGAGAACGAAAAGTAATCGTAATATTTTAATAAGAATCGCCATTCCAAATGCCATTGTTCGAAAATGAAAATTTTGTTTAACTGCTGCTAAACGTTTCCTTTTTAACATAGCTTAAAATTTGCCACAGTTTCGTGAAATAAATTGTGATATTAATCGAGTCGTGTCGTAAATCTATCGAAATTAAGGGGGCCGGCATGGTTTGAAATCCATATACGTATGCAAAGGTCAAAATCTAGACAAACTGTCGCTTCAATATTGCAATGAGCAGTTTAGAAGTGGTCAATTGTGTTTCTTAAAAGTCCAATCTACGTCTGTATAGAGCCCAAATTGTGAGTTTCTACCTCATCGTGGAGTAATTTGTAATATTCGGCAGAAAATTCGAATTCTCAAGCAAGTATGACGTCACAAGATGGCTGCCGCTGAGAGATTCTCTTAATTTCGAGAGATTTAGAGTTCGTATCGAAAAAAGGCTCTATACAGACGTAGCAAAGACATGTACAAACACGATGGTATGCATTTTTAATTGATTACTAACTTATTTAAGACGTAAAATGTGTAGAAAAAAAGGCACAGCGTAACATAGCGTGACAGTTAAGGCCAAATGCCTGCCGGCTCCCTTAAGTATCAAAAATTGGACATTCCATTTAACAAAACAAAGGTGACCTCTATATCTTCTGTACGCCTTCACTTGCAAGAATATCATTTATACCATATTATGTAGTTTCTTAAACCCAACAACTTCAGTAAGTAACATTTTCTCGTATTGTTTGAAAAATTCATAATTCTTAGAAAGAACGTTGAAGAAGTTCTGCCTAATGAAACAAATTTGGTTTAACGCAGTATCTTATAATAATGTTTTATGGACAGTCACAGACGAAACAATAAACTTTAGTGTATCCAGCAAAACGGGGACATGGTCGGATGTTCGGAAATTCATTAAACTATGATACAAATGGAATTTGGGTCGGATTTTACGAACGGCGCCGTTTTATTACACCAGCAATGCACGATAACGTGCATAGCGGCAGCTGGACCATCAAACAGTGATAGAACTTCGGAGACAAATACTGCCGAGCCGGGCTCTCGGGAAAACGGATATCTGCAGCAAATTTCACGTCATAAACGTCCGGCGCACGGCATCGTCTCTCAATCTTTGCGGTCGAGGAGTACAGAGGCTGTCTCTTTCATATATTTATCCCGTCGACGTTCCCCGTTCCTCCGAATCCTCCTTTTCTTTCAAACCGCCTCTCAATCAGAGGCCACGCCGAGCCGCGATGAAATTACGAACAGCGTCGGGGAAAATTCGAAACAGTTTTAAACCGACTGCGAAAAGTGAAAGACACACAAGGAATAAATTGTTTTACTCGCTTCCCATGCAAATACCATACAATCTTCCCTCACACGGATTTGGAAAAAGCAATGTTTCACTTGCCCCACTGAAACCCTTTCATCCAGTAAAATTTCGCTTTATTTTTTAATCTCTTCGCGTATATTTCGAATCAAGACTCACTGGCTTTAACTTTTGCCCTTTTCGCTTAGATTTGGAAATAGTTCCTTTTTAAGCTTATCCTCGCAGAATTTAGGGGGATACAGAAATCATTTAAAACCTGTACCGCACCGATTCAACCTTACGAGAATAAATTCTTGTTAATTGTTGTTACGAAATGATGTATTTGTAACATAAATATGAGAGAACATTTGTAAGACAGATATATCGATCATAAGTAACGCATTAGGGAAGCTCACATTCCAAGTAACAGAACAAATGCCTATAACATGTAACTTTACAGTTTTGCGAGAAACAAGTGTGAAACACGGACACGGTGAGCCTTCTCCCGTAGCATGACGGGGAGTTTATTTCATTTCGAACCTAATTAGACCTCTAATGAGGCAAATAAGTTGCCGTTTCCGTCGCCAATTATCAAGCGAGACTTTCAGAGCCCGAGACGCCGCTTCGGAACAGCTGGTCCGGTATTTTTCATTGAAATTCTCACAGGCGTTATTCTAAGAAACCCTGAGACCCTTAGGAACGACTCCGTTCCATCGTCCATTCTTCTAAAACTCCGCAGAAGTTACCTCGTGAAAGCCGAAGCACCGGCTGGAACTTGTAGCAAATTCCATACGCTCTCGAAAGCCGATTCTATTTCGAAGGGAGCAATTACCTTCGCCTAGCGAGTTCCACTTTTTTCTTTTTTTTTTTAATTCGTTTTCGATTTATTTTGGAAGAGTGCTGGCACTTACGGCGACCGCTGTCGGTTGGCGATCGCGGCTGCGAGTCGATGTAAATGTAAATGCGCATCTGGCGCGGATGTATCGTGTGTCAACGGAACGCTAACAGTGAAAATTGAGGTTGATATTAATAGGAGAACAGTAGAGAATTATTGCGGGCTCTCTGTTCGCGTACTGTGCAGGACAAAACGATGAGACTTCTCTGCTGTTTAATCACTCAAATGTCATTAACAGCGCCGCAATGCTATTTTTATACTATTTCTACGAAAGGCGTTGAAGGGCGCTTTTCAAAATTTTAAATGAAAATTGATCGAGACTGGAACGATGCGTTGAAGGGAAATATTATTCAATAATATACGGGATAATCGGTAACTAGTGGTACAACCGAAAAGGTGGTGACTCTACATAAAAAAATAATTCGAAATAGCTTAAAACCGCGGCAGGAATAGTGTTAATATCTTTTGATCATGAGTAAGTAAAAGTTACAATTATATTTTGTAAAATCACGATATATTCTTCATTGAATAAATTTCTTGATACACGATTGTTTCATTATCGATCGCCAGCTTTTCTTCTACGATTTTTAGCTACCACAATGCGTCAATCAAGTCTGAGATAGAGATGACGAATCTCGACATTTGTTTGCCACCTCTTTTGTTTCAAATTCCTACCGGAATCCTATCAGCACGGTTCTTAATCACTAGACTGCGAGTCTTTATGCAAAATAAAAATTGTCCAAGTCTTTTGTTTTTTCATTTAAACCTAGCATGCTCTTGGTTTTTATTCAAACACTCTTTATATCATTGTAAAAACTAAAAAATAATATAACAGCATCCTCAAACTCTTCTAGTGTCCTTCCAGCTTAGAATTTGGTCATAAATGCATAAAATCCATGGTCTATTAATAACTATACTGCATCGCAGAGCAACTTCAAATATTGTCGTATCGTAAAGGGCCTAGCCGATTAAGATGGTCAAAACTGCCCTTAGAGGTTTTTCAATGATTAATGAACCATTCGAAAGCTGACCCAGAAAAACCCCTCTGAGCAAAATTTCAACCCTCTATCTTGCCCGTGAGGGTAGTTACAGGGTAAATTCGATTTCGCGCTTTTCCACGCATTTTCCACACTCTGATGCTTCCTAAAATTCTGAAAAAAATGTGGCATATTTTGGATCCTAAGACAGATCTTTGAGAATTTTTTCAGATTTTTTCTTGCAAACTGTGGTCGCAAAAAATGAAAACCTCAAAAAAATCGGAAAAATGTACATTTCTCAAAAATATGAAAACATGCTATTTTGCTGTTTAGTGCCCCGATAAAGTACCATAACAGGCAGTGTCCTCAATTTTTTTAGATTTTTTGTTGTGGGCACTTTTTGTCAAAACAAGAAAAACCGAATTTTTTCGCCGTTTCTGCTATTAGGAGGAAAGTTACACTTGATGGTTTTATCGCAGGTATATGTTAAGTCATTTTAAACATTATTACATTGAAACAAGTAAGTGTTTGACCTAAAAAATGTTTTAAGAGAAAAAATGGATTGTATTTTGTGCGATATATACCAGAATGTTCGTAACGTTTACAACATCGCCGGTTGGCACAGCGGTTAGGGCGTCGGACTACGGAGCGGATACGCTGGTGTTTGAATCCCGTCGGTTGGAAACTTTTTTTCCATACGTCATCTTTATTTTTTCAATTTCTTATATGGTTTATTCATGTGATTTTAATTATATTTTTTTAATGTTTTAAAAATATTGAGGTAACATTTTTAACTAGCTTTTATTTATATCACTCCGATTTTACTTCGAATTTAATGATATTATTTTCTTGGATTAGGCAATAAATTAATATTTATATTATTGTGTTCGTCCACGATTTCTGCCAGATATGAAATTGCTTGTAAAAATTGGTAAGATTCCGTGAAAAGAATTTTTAAATCTACTTCTGTCATTTCCGGAAAATCAAAAGTATCTACCGAGGATACTGTTTGAGATGGAGTCTTTTTGCAGTTCCAATTGTTTCCAATTTTTGGAAAGGTTTTGTTGTCTACTTGTTTGTGTAGGAGCTGGTACTTTTGAGTCAAAAGTTTTGACCTAGTATACTATGAATTGCCTCTGCATCCCACCGAAAATAATGAACTTCCTGATCCGTATCATAAATGTCCACAGAACAAGTCTTTTTTTTTTTCGTGAGGAAATGTTTTATACATACCCCGACTCCCTGGGGGAAGCCGGGGTTATGTGGGACTCTCCCCGGGGGGCGGAGCCCCCGGAGACTACCCACTAAAACCTCACGCCCACCTAAGCTACACGGGAGGTGCCTGGATCACGCGAGTACTCAACAGGACACCTCCCAGCTATCATCATACCCCGGGGGAGGGATTAACCTCCCCCACTGCCTCCGCTACAAGACCCCGGGCGGAGGGACCCGCCCGGTGTCCCCATCCCTGGAGCCTTCGGATTGGGTTTCCCGAGCCCCAGCTCGGTCCACCCACAGCTCCCGGAGTCTTCGTGCCCCGCTCGGGGCCGGTGTCCCGAAGGAACCAGCCCCGGCCGAGACAAGAAGACGCCGCCACCGGAAAGAAGGGCCGTCGGAGGCACGATCCGGCACGCCCCGACCCTTCCTTTCCCCAAACCCCCCACGGATCCCCCTCCCCAATCGGGGAGGGACGGACCGACACCCCCCTCCACACCGGGAAACTAACCCGGGGGGTGTCGGCCTATCACGGGGGGAGCTATGCTCCCCCCCAGGGGCCCGGGTCAGCTCACGCCCCGGGCCCCCAAAACAGGACAAGTCTTTCATTCAAGTAACTATAAACGGGAATTACTTCCTCATGTACCTTACAATAAAGAGGAATGGCTTAGGCTTATTTGTACCTGATACCTCACTTTCAAAATAGTGGTAGTATGTAGCCCCTTTCTCTCAATTTGACAAAAACCAATACTTTGCTGCGTGTTATTTATTCAGAGTTCTTCTTATTTCCTCCCTAATTTCTGAAGACGCAAGGCTTAGACACTAGATTAATGAATTTTAATATTAACAATGTTAAACAGGACCGCAATGATGAACATATACAATTAGAGAATCGAGGAAATAATAGATACTGCGAAACTATTTTTGTATGTATTTTAGTTAAAAATGTTATCTCAATATTTTTAAAACATTAAAAAAATATTGTTAAAATCACATGAATAACCCATATAAGAAATTGAAAAAATAAATATGACGTCTGGAAAAAAAACGTTCCCACCGACGGGATTCGAACACCTGCGTATCCGCTCCGTAGTCCGACGCCCTAACCGCTTTTTTTTTTATGACAACATTTTTTATTTCGTGACCAACAATTACAATCATTAAAGTTATACAAAAATGTGTAAAATATAAACGCTTATGTTGTGTAATATCTAGAATCTTACAGCTAATGTGCTTTAAACAAACTTGGTTACATTGCACTTAACATTATTGCGAGGTCGCTACCAGTTTTGTTCTTTGGTATGTGTTTTAATTGGTTTTTGGGTAATTTGTTTAAGCGCCCAAAAGGTATTAATTTGGTCGGAGGAAAATGGCGCGTTCTTTGGAATATGTTTGCTTACTTGCTAAGATATGCTACTTATCCTAATTATCCTATTTCTTAATTATACGCGCAATTTATAATTAAGTTAGTTTAAGAACTTAAGAGTAAGTGGGCTAATGTTATTTACAGGATTGGGGGGGGGGGATGTACAGAGGGTTATGAAGGTATATGTACAGTATTTACAATATTTACATGGTGTACATTTGCTATTATTTTCGAGCGCTCGCTTGTGACTCTTTGTAATATTTTTGGTTTGTTATTTTACGTCTGCTATTGTTATAACTCCGGGTTCGTGTAGAGTTAGGCGAGGGACAGAGTTTGGAATGAACCACCAGTACTTTCCCACTGTAAATGGGATATTGTTTTTGTCTTTGTCTGAGAGCTGTTGACAGTATTTGGCTGTGTTTTGTGGGTTTGGAATGCATAATGGTGTGTATGTAATGGCTTTTGTGTTGCTTGTCCTTTTGATGTGGTAGATTAGAGGGATGTTGTTTGTGTCTGATATGAAGCCGTTTAGGTCTAGGAAGGGGAATAGTTCGGGAGGAGTGTAGCCTGTGTTTAGTGAGTTTAGGATGTACTGGGGTTGTGAATGGAGTTTTTCAATCAGGATTTGTGTGTGTACGCCCTAACCGCTGTGCCAACCGGCGATGTTGTAAACGTTACGAACATTCTGGTATATACCGCACAAAATACAATCCATTTTTTCTCTTAAAACATTTTTTAGGTCAAACACTTACTTGTTTCAATGTAATAATGTTTAAAATGACTTAATATATACCTGCGATAAAACCATCAAGTGTAACTTTCCTCCTAATAGCAGAAACGTCGAAAAAATTCGGTTTTTCTTGTTTTTGACAAAGACTTCCCACAACAAAAAATCTAAAAAAAATTGAGGACACTGCCTGTTATGGTACTTTATTGGGGCACTAAACAGCTCAATAGCATGTTTTCATATTTTTGAGAAACCTGCATTTTTCCGATTTTTTTGAGGTTTTTCATTTTTTACGACCACAGTTTGCATCCAAAAAATCTGAAAAAATTCTCAAAAATCCGCCTTAGGGTCCAAAATATGTCACATTTTTTTCAGAATTTTGGGAAGCATCAGAGTGCGGAAAATGCACGGAAAAGCTCAAAATCTAATTTACCCTGTAACTACCCTCACGAGCAAGATAGGGGGTTGAAATTTGGCTCAGAGGGGTTTTTCTTGGTCAGCTTTCGAATGGTTCATTAATTATTGAAAAACGTCTAAGGGCAGTTTTGACCATCTTATTCGGCTAGGCCCTTCCACTCGATCACATATACAATAGATTACTGATATTCGTGCGTTCGTAGTATTCCTACATCCGTAAGGTATTATTTATTTCATTCGTTAAATACGAGAACATATTTATATTAACTGAAATCAATAGCATGCCGATATTTTTCGAATAAGTTAATCGTTTGGGTCGACGGAATAAACTGTTCCCTTATTCCGATTTTCGCAAAATAATCCGCGAAAGTATGGATTTACAATTTAATTAATTTCACAGCTTTTATATTCTGTAACATAAAAACGCCAGACAAAAAGCCAGACAAATTCGTGGATAGATATTCTCCGAGTCGTTTAAATTACACGAAACATTCACGGGCTCGTAAAATAATGTTCGTCAATGAAATCCGAGAGAGTATGCTGTTTCCCATTACCAATTCTCACAAGCGATTTTATCATTTCTTCCCGATGACGGTCGCACGGACAATCGCACCATTTCAATTTCAGTAGCGGCATTCATTAAAACGCATCCAATTTCGACCCGTCCGAAACGACCGACGAAATCAAAAATTCACCTCTATATTAAAATGAACGAAGCGACGCGACTGCCGTAAATAAAAAAACCGTTCGAATCTCCCCGGTTCCATCGTTAACTATGTATATTCGTGATCGCGATCCATATTATTACGCGTTTGCGACACGCTCGATAACATAATTTAGAGACACGCTTCAATCTTCGTTACAGAAAATCCTACCTGAATAATTACAACGTGCCAATGAAGATATTAATGATCAACCACGTGGGAATTAGCGGGGATAATTATATGACCCTCGTAAGCGATGTGTGCGTGCAATTGAATTGCAGAAAAATTACGGGAAATTGGTTTTCATCGCAATCGCTTCGAATTGAAGCGCAGCGCGATAATAACTTCGCGAAGTTACGTTCATATTTTTAACTGGATTAATCTTTCAAGCGATCGCATGAAAATTTCTTTCATTTTGTTGTACATATGCAAATCAATCTGTAATGAGGGTCAGAATAAGGGTTTGTAATATATTCTTTATTTGTTCCCCTTAGGTTTACAATCCTATACCCAACTCTACATATTTCTTAACACTAGCCTAAAACTACCGCACGCAAGAGAGAAAGAGAGAGTGTAATTCGCAACGTCCCCTTACAATTACTTAAAACTAAAATAAAAAACGCATACATTATCTCTTAAAAAGCACAAAACAAAACGCAGCGGTCGCATAGAATATAAAATATATACAGAACATAAATATATATAAAAGTATACCCTCCCTAATACAATTTCTTAAACCATAGAATAAAATAATAATACGGAACAACAAATAAAATAAAATACAATAAAATAAAATAAAATAAAATAAAATAAAACAAAACATAACACTACAGTTGACCTAAATCCTGCGGTCTAAGCTCTCATTATTAAAAATTAATAACTAAAGCAGAGAAACACGTAAATACAACCATACATTCACGCTTTCACACTCTCAGCATTCTCTCTCACTCCTTCATTCAGGCACCTCTCCTCTCCTCCTTCCTCCTCTACCTCCCCTATGGACTTCCTTTCCTTTTTCCCCTTTTTCCACTTTTCTATCCATTCACACCTTTCCCTCTCCCCTCTTTATTCTCCACTCTTCCACCCTCCTCATCCATTCCTCCCCTCCCCCATCATCATCCAGCACCTCCCCCATCTTCTCCTGCCATCCTCTTTCCTCATCCACCCGCATACACTCCTCCCACACATGTTCCCAGCTCTCATCCCTCCAACCACACACTCTGCATTTCCTTTTCTCTTCTTCCATCCAATATTTCCCCCCCCTCATCTCGCTTCCTAATCTAAACCTAGCTACCCTCTGCCACCTACTCTCCCCCCACCCTTTCATCAAATATCCCGGCACCCCCTCTCCCTTCACCATTCCATACCATCTGTTATACCTAGAAGCACTCAACTTCTCTCTTCTTTCCCCTCTCTGCCTTTCTTTCTCTCTCTTCACTAACTCTTCACTCAATCTCTCCCCCCCACTTTCTATCATCCTTTCCACCTCCTCCGCTCCCCATCCCCTCCCTCGGAAGAAATCCCTTCTTTCCTTCTCCCATCCATCCACCTCTCCACCCCTCCTATCTCTCTCCCGCATCTCCTCCCAACACACCCTAGCTAATTCCCCTCCTCTGCCCTCCCCTAGCCTTTTCTCGAAACCCCACGCCCTCAACCCCGCCCTGCCCCTCAACAGCTCCCTTTGCACCTCCTCCCTCACCATGTATCCCGGCGTACATCTCTCCACCCCCAGCACCCACCTTAAAAATCTCTCTTGAACCCTCTCCAACCCTTCCCTCTCCTTCCATCCCCATATTTCCACTCCATAGCTCAGTACCGGCCATACCAACCTGTCAAACATCCAAATTCTTCTTCCCCAGTCTTTCCCAAACCTCCTCTTCCCTATTCCCCACACTTGACCCATTATCGCCGCACCCCTTCTCACCCTCTCCGCCACCTGCCCTTCTTGCCCTCCATCCCTCTTAATTACGTACCCTAAATATCTATACTGTCCCACCTCCTCCACAATCCT
Source organism: Halictus rubicundus (assembly GCF_050948215.1). Lineage (NCBI taxonomy): Eukaryota > Metazoa > Arthropoda > Insecta > Hymenoptera > Halictidae > Halictus > Halictus rubicundus. The sequence continues at coordinate 2,689,632 of NC_135151.1, forward strand.
GCCCTTCCACCTCCACGTCGCCTTCTTCCATCTTCCCCCTCCCCTCCTGCACCTCATCACCTTAGACTTCTCAGCATTCAACACCAACCTCTTCTCCTCCAAATACCTCTCCAACACCCTCATCATCCCTTTCATCCCCATTTCATCCTCCGCCAGCATCGCAATATCGTCTGCGTAAGCCAGTGTGTACACTTTCCTCCCCCCCACCCTTACCCCTCCCCATCCCCCTCTTTCCAAGACCTCATCTACATCCGCCAGCAATAGTGTGAACAGGAGCGGGCTCAACGGACACCCCTGTCTCACCCCTCTTGCCGTCCAGAACTTTTCCCCTTCCTCCTCCCCCACCCTAACCCTACCCCTCGTCTCCCCCAGCACCTCCCCACACCTCCTCACCAACCCCTCTCTCACCCCCCTTTCCCTCATCGCCTCTAACAACACCTCCCTGTCCACCGAGTCAAATGCCGCCTTCAAATCTACAAAAAATATAACCAGCTTTTTCCCTTTCCCTCTCACTCTCCTGTTAATCAAATAGTTTAACACATATATGTTATCTATACACCCCAACCCCCTCCTAAAACCCACTTGACTCGGTGGCAACATACCTTTCTCCTCCACCTCCTTCCTCAACCTCTCTGTCAGCACTGCCGCATATACTTTATATGCCGTTTGAGTCAGTGTCACACCTCTGTAGTCCCCTACCTTTTTGCTCTCCCTTTTTTTGGCTACTGGCACCACCACCCCCTCCGTCCAGTCCTCCGGCCACCCTTCCCCCCTCCATACCCTCCTGCATATCCTCAGTAACCACTCCCCCACTTCCTCCCCACCATATTTCCACACCTCGTTGGGGATTCCATCACCTCCTGCCGCTTTCCCCGCTTTCAGATCTTTTATCACTTTACACACCTCTCCCCTTTCTATTTCCCCTTCCCCATCCCCCACCCTATCTTTTACCCCTCCTTTTTTCACCCTCCATTCTACTCCTCCCAGTAAATCCCTAAAATACTCACCCCACTCCTCCATCTTTATTTTTTCATTTAATTGCGAACCTTTCTTCCTCTCCCTTTTTATTACCCTCCAAACCTGTCCCTCCGTCCTTATGGCTTCTATCTCCTTTTCCCATCTTTCCCTCTCTTTTTTCTTCTTCTCCTCACACATTTCCCTATATGCTCTTCTCTTCTCCTTAACCTCCTCCCCCTCCCCCCCCCACCTTCTCCATCTCCTCAGCTCCTCCCTCACTTTCCTTTTTTCTTCCCTACATTCCTCATCCCACCAACCCTTCCTCTCCTCCCTTTTCTTTTTCTCCATTTTCCCTAACACCTCTGTCACCCTTTCTCTCAGCTCCCTCCAGTCCTCCTCCACCCCCTTTCCTCCCTCCCCTTTCCTTCCGAATTTCTCCCTGAACTCCTTTCCTACCTCTTCCGTCCATATCCCTACCCCTCTCCTCTTCAACCTCCTACCTCTCCCCTCTCCCTCCTTTCTCCCCCCCTTCAGCCACACCGTCAGGGGCATGTGGTCTGAGTCTACCCTTTCCCCCACCTCCATCCTCTCTACCCCTTCCCTCGTGTCCTCATTCCCCAGTATATAGTCAATCACGGAGTTTCCCCTCTTCCCTACGAACGTCCATTCCCCCTCCTCATCACCCTTTACATTCCCATTCAATATACCCCACCCTCTCTCCTCCAAGTACCTACACAATCTCCTCCCCTCCGCGTTTACTTTCCCATCTTTAGATATCCTACTCCCCTTCCTATCCACCTCATCGTCCTCCCCCACTTCTCCCCCTTCTCCCCCTGTCCTCGCATTGAAATCTCCCCCTATGATGACTTTAACCTCTTTTTCCCTCTCCTCCATCCACTCCCCCAACGCCTCCAACTTATCCTGCATGTCCCCATTGACATACACCCCTACCACCCACCACCAGCCCTCCTCTGACCTTATTTTCACCGCCATCAGTCCCTCCCTCTCTCCTAGCTTCTCCCCCTCCATCTCTATCTCCTTCCTCACCCCTATTACCATTCCACCTCTCGCCCTCCCCATCCTTTCCTCTCTCCTTGCCCATTGTGTTTCCCACACATACCCCCTCGGCAACCTTCTTCTCACCTGCATCCACCCTTTCTCCTCTATCCACGTCTCCATCAATACTAAAACATCCCACTCTTCCAACCCCTTCCAGAACTCCTCATCCTTGTTCTTCATACCCGCTACATTCCAGAACACTACTTTCATACCCCTGATCCTCCCCTCCGCCCTTTCCCCCTCTCCCCTCCCTCCCCTTACCTCCCTTGCCCGTTTCCCTGCTCCTCTGCCCACTTCTCCTCCACTTCATCCCACCTTCTCATCCTCCCATTCACCCACATTTTCATGTAACCAACCTGCACATATTTACCCTCTCCCCTCTCCTTTTCCGCTTCCCTCTCTATCTTCCATTTAGCCCTCCTCTCCTCCTCCGTCAAGTCATCATCTATCCTCTCCCTTTTCCCCCTCAACTTACTCCTCCCCACCATCACCTTCCTCTTTTGCTCCCTATCCGCTAACCTTATCAGCACCATCCCCCTTCCGTCCTTCCCTGCCCCTCCTAGCTTTTTTATATCCTTTACACCCTCTTTCTTTAGTCCCATCTGCTCCCACAATTCTCCCACCTCCTCTTCTATGCTCTTTCCCTCCACCTTTATCCCCATAAGGGTTTGTAATTTGGTGGTATAAATGGGCCGGGCTGCAATTATGCACACAAATTAAGCAAAATTATAACGATATGTAGAGATGTATTTTAGAATTTATTTCTCGTTAACCTAACGAATAACGTCATGGTATATGCGATTAGGCTGACGAAAGAGATCAATTTTCTCATTAACGAATCTCATACGATTAAAGTCAGTAATAATTTGACGCTTTTGATCGACATCGGTCTTAGAGTATCAGTCAGGTTAGTCAAATTTGCTTTTGGTGAAATAGAATTATTGGAAAGCCTGTCAGTATGTTTCCGGTAGATAAAGTGCAGATCAGTCCCGTTCAGCAAGCCTTACGGACGGCAACGTCGCCTGCCGATGCCCGCAGGCAGAGTTGTGCTAATTCAGTTACGTTGTAATTCAATTGCACAATTGAATTACATTGTATTTCAATTACGTCATAACTGGATTACATAATTCAAATCTTTCAATCAATTCAATTACTAATTATTTTAATCAGGTGTGTAATTGAAATACAATATAATTAAAATACAGCTCTCCAAATTATGTATAGCCCAGAACTTTGAAGAATTTCCTCGTCCTTGTTCGTAATACGTCAAAGTGATCCTATTATTGGTTAGTGGTAAACTAAAAACGTTCCTTTTTTCAGTTTTTTATTATTAGATAATGTATTTCATTTTACTTACATATAATATTAATGTTTGTTTAATGAGTCGCACTAGATGATTGTCGTTATTTTTTCCTCTTAATATATATCGTAACCTGGGTAAAGTAGAGACATGTTTCCTTTCTCTGCTTTTTATATTTATGTTTGAAATTTAAAAAATTTGTAACGCACAAGTTATTTCTGTTCAGATATTATAAATTTATAAATAATAAATTCCTTCTGTTTGAAACCTTCACATGGATGTTTCAACCTCTTATTACCTATTACTGTATTATTCTTTAATTTTTAATTTTAATTTAATTACATCGTAATTCGTAATTGATGTAGTAATTACATTGTAATATAATTGAATAAAGATCTGAATTATAAATTACAATATGATTGAATTACAATGTAATTCAATTAGTTTGTAATTATAATTCCTGGTGTAATTCAATCGTAATTCTGAACAACTCTGCCCGCAAGCATATCTGATGGCAGCGTGGCGGGCAATATGACGTCAGCAGGAAAAGTATTATCATTCGTGAATGGACAGTTTAAGTCTTGTCTTTTACGAGTAGATGTAAAGATCTTAAAAAAAAAATAGCAAGACATTACGACTGGCGAAAGTGACCGTATGGTCAACATACCTCGCTAGGTATCGAGGAGTAATACAGCAAGACCTTTCTGGGAAGGCAATGGAAAAACTCCTTCCCCTTCCCGACATGCTCCGGCGAGGAATTACGACCGGAGCGCTTTTCTAATTATTATAATTTCCTGCTACGGTCTTTCCCCCAAATTTCCTATTCACACGTATTGCCGTTGTATGAACTTCGGTCAATGATCATTCTGTCTCACTCAATCTCGGGATAATCCGCTCTCGATCGCCTTCACTGTTTTCAACCAATAACGACACACATGCAACGTTGCCCGAGAAGGTGTGGTTCGTTGCCCGCTAATTCGTTTATGCCCGGGGCAGTGTCGCCAGATCAAGACTTGTGCCCCCGTTCTAACTTCCCCTTCTACCGCGCGATTCCCCACTCTTCCGCCGCGTACCGGTTACGTCACGCGGTTCGTCTCTGTCGTGTATACTTCGGTACTGGCAGAGAGAGGGTAACTTTTTTCTCTGAATTCGTGCTCCCTTCCCCCACCTGGCAACACTGGCCCGGAGAAAAAATAAATTCTCTGCCCGCACGGGCGATACGTGAACGCGGCTGGTATAAATACTGCCTGCGAAATAAAATATGTGTCTAAATATACGAGACGAGCGCAATATTCATGATAAGCGAGCGTCGCAGCAAAGATTTCACGTTGAAAAATCCGTCAGAAATGAATCCGAATCACCGTTGGAAACGATTCAACCGGATTTCCTTATTTTCCGCGTTGTTGGGCCGATCTTGCGCAGAATATCCAGAATTTTGCCTCGTTTAGCGAAACGAGAGGACGACCGGTGCCGCGTTCGTTGGATTTGCATTCTGTCGCGCGTGTATGCATCCGTTTTGCATCCATTAAAAATCAGGACGGCGGCCGGTCAACGATAATCGAGACTCGTGGGCCACTGGATAGAAATGTAAATCCAGAAACGTCTCGGGGCTCTGTATTCCGAGTGCACGATCGTATTCACCTTGATCTAATTTCACCGGCACAGCAGCGTTGCCCTGTACACGTATATTTATAGAGAGCGAAAATCCTTCGTCGAGGATAATGACGCGCGTTGGGCACGCGGAAAAAGAGGACTCGCTCGCGGGAAATACAACGTTGCGTTCGCTGCGCACCAGTTAAATACGATGTGACAAAAATTAACTGTTGATCCATTGAAACGGGAAACGCGTAACCACGAGCGGACGATTGCAGCGGACGGTTTGTTGTTCGCGAAAATATTTGCAATTTCGACACATTTCGCCGAAATAAATATTCGGCCCCAAAACGATTTTCGACCGCCAACGAACCACCGTTTAAAATATATCGTAGAAAAGCACTTTCTGAACGATGATTTGTTAATGCATTGCAAACATTGAGCAGAATTTTAAATGCCGAAGAGAGAGAACGATACATGACGCTAGTTTGTTGTTTAATTTCTTAAACATCACATTTTCTTGTCAAATATCAAAGCTACTTCAGAAGCTAAATTGTAATTGTTACTTGAGACTTATGTTGCTGATGTCATTCGTCTGTGAATATTTAATATTTAACCCTAGTTTGTATATTTTCTAAATTTAATTTTGTGCCTTAATATGCTCAACGTTAACTCAACCTCATTTTTTTGTTTCCGATCTGTAGAAAGACCAGAATCATGGTAAACGTCGATCCGTATGTTTTTCAAAACATACTTTTTAAAAAAATGTATAACTCCTGTAATTTAGATTATTTCTAGTTGAAAAAAATCACACGCGTATTTCAGATACCGATAAATACGCGTGCAAAATTCCAATGCAAAAAGTTCAACAATTCTTCGGAAAAAAATTTCTAAACATTCCGAAAACCAGAACAGTCCCTTAAGTGGGACAAAGGGTGGACTGATTTGCGATCTCGCGCAGATAATTAGATAAAAACGAGGAATTGATGAGCAGCTCCTCCCCGTCGCGAATATAAGAGAATCAAGCAACGGGCTCGTTAACATTTATCTGCGAGGCTCGTTGAGCAAACGTTTCCACAGGCGATGTATCAGCAGCCGGCACGCTTGTTTAAATGTCGCTGGGGGTCCGCGGCAATGTAAATCCGCCTTGATAAAAGTCACGCGTGCGACCGGCAATCTTGTCACCCGTGCTGGATTAATTAAAAATCTCATTTTGCCGGTTCGTGTTGCGCGAACACGCACACCGGGAATCTCAATTTGAATACACCCCGCCATTGCATCGATACGGCCGTGTATTTTCATCGGCCTGCTTGTTTGTGTTCCCACGGCGCACATTGGTCTGAATTTTTATTTTATAGGCCCCCGGGTGCGAGCAATCATTTCTAATAAAACTGAGAGTGACAGTATTTTGCCAACCAGAGATTCCTGCAAATAAGAAAATAAAAATTGTGTGCACCAGTTACAAGGAAAGGGATTTACATAAAAATTGATTTCTTCTCTTAATAATTTTGATGAGTTGTAAATAATGCTTATGCTGGCTTTGTTAAAAACACTAAAAAATTTATAAAGGCACAGGATGATTGCGAGAAACTCACTCTCTGCATTATCAGCAAAATATAGGTCTTCTTTTAATAATTTTAACGTTCGGTTGAACGTTTTAACAGGGTAGAAACCCTGATTTTATGTATATCTGTTTCGACTTATTTTTTTATGTAGAATCACCCCCTTTTCGGTTATACCACCGTTCTGTATATTCAAAGAGACAGCTTTTTTTAATCATTTCCCCTTAATGCATCTGTGCAGTCTCATTCAATTTATACTTAAAATTTTAAAACTATCTTTTGTCATCTTTAGTAGAAACAGTGCTAAATAGTTGGAAACAATTTATTCATGTTTTCAAAGTCTTTAAATGTCTTCACATCCTGGCACATCCGAGTGTAAAGAATTCAAAATATTTCTGAGTTTGAATAAAATTATAAATCTATGTTTTCGTTAATCAATAAAAATAGCGCTACCGATTTCACTGGTAACGATCATACACGACGATACTTTAATTTCAGCTTGCAGCAGATACGCCGCGCCGACTACGCGTGGAACATACGTTTGAAATACTACACCGAAAAAAATAATTTCGCGTTGCGGCGAAAATGTGGTAACAAAACACGTGTTGTTCAGCCTGTCATTTTGTAAACATTTAATATCGACCCGGTTGCCTCACGAGCGCGAGTATCAGTTTCGCTTTTATGGCTTGACGTATTTGCGATGTTTTTGTTTTACTGCAAATTTTTTATTGCGTTATAAATATATGTACGCCAACGTACGCGGTGCGACGAAAGACGACTACGTGCAAATATCATTAGTTAATTGCAGCAGAAAACGAACGGCCACTGATGAGTGCACTCCAACGAATACACGGGTCGCGGCCACTTGTAGCAAGCTATACAGGGTGGGTCATATGACGTTTACACCTGAAATGTCTTTGTTATTTTTAAAGACACGTCGAATGTCTTAAGGACGGACCCGGGATTCACATGATGCCATAAAATATGTTTATGTTACTTTTTAAAACTCCTTTTTCAACACCTACGATGATAGTCCCTTCCGTTAGGAATTCAGTGACTGACAGAGGAAACATATGTGACTTGTTGGTTGAAAATTTAAATTGTGATTCCTGTTGAAAAACAGTAAAAAGTCTTACGAAGTAATCCCGGTAGCTTTTAATCGAAATGGTAAGGTTTCGCAGCGAGCCAATTGCACGTGAATTCGTTCGACGACTTGGCACCGTTCTCGGTTGCGATGCAGTATTTCTAGAATTTTTTAAACGACCGTACGCCATTTCCCGGCCCGTTCTATTTACATATTTTATCATCGATCCCTTCGGATCACGAACGAATCTGCGTTCCGTCGATTCGTTCGCAGAGACACGTGAAGCGAGCGGGGTGGCGAAGATTATGCTTGAAGAGCCAAGGAGCCGTGACGAGAGGCTTAGGATAACACTTCGCCGAAAGTTCGTCCCTGGAAAATCGCTCCCTCCGCTTAGAACAGGCGGAGAAACTCGCGGTGGTTTTACGTTCGCCGATGAAAAATGATTGAAAAGAACGATGATCGAGATTCACGGAGAAAAACGCCCGGAACTTGGAAAGAAAGGGGAACGTGGTTTAAAGGGGGTGCGAGCGGGCCGAGGCTGGCGAACGGTGAAACATTTCGTGTCTAAAAACGATAGCGTGTGGAGGTTAACGGTTAAGTTATATACCTCTAGGGGAAGAAACCGGGGAGAACTGTGGGGCAAGTGGCTCGGAGAATCGGGGCTGCGTCAAACTTAGAAAATGGCACGGTTTAGGTGGCCGCGAGCGATCAACGAGCTGGCGGTTTTCGAGGGGGACCGGGATCCTCAAGGCTATGTATCCGTAGCATTAGTGCATCCTCCCCGCGATTTACAACGGAGATACGCTAAGCTTTTTCGCGGCAGAAAACCCGCAGAAATCCAGGCTCCTATCTCCCGGTGGAGAAGAATATATTAAACCTTTGCACTAAACTGAAATGTCACTTTTATGGGGACATGAATCTAGGGAGGACCTCGAGTGGCCCTTCCGTGAGGAGGCGGGCGGATTCTTGGTAATTGCGATGCTTGCAAGATCTAAAATCTTTGTTTTGTAATACGGAAGTTCGTTAATATCTTACGTTCGTTTATATCTTAAGCTCTTTTCTTATAGCGCACAGTGCGTTCACAATGGACAAAAATAGAAATATCAACTTTCATGTTGGTATTTAACCCATTTGCATCATAAGGAAATGAAAAGAAGGCCTTTATCACCAAACTTTTTTCAGCACTCCACAGAACTTCAGAACTTCATATTTCAGCATTATAAGAAAAAACAGAATTACTACTTTCATCTTCAACAACACCCTCCATTTCTATTTTTTAGCTAACGAATAATGATAGTGACCAACAAAGTTGAGCGTATGCATATGGCTCCTGTTGGAGTTTGTTGGTAAATTCAGCGTATGCTTTGGTGGAACAAATAAAATGTATATATTTGTGAATATAACAATCACACGTTACGCAATACTTAAGGTTATCAGCTTATGTCACGCAGACTATATTTCGTCGACTGTTCGTTCGCGACTACTCGCTCGCTCGAAAAAGGTTTTTCGCGTTACCCTGATCGCTCGCGCGATAGGCGCTCGCCCTAGCGTACCAGGACGCATCTCCTTGCGTCACACGGTATGCCCGCGAGTTTGAACTCACGCGGACTACAGCTCCGGTGATAGTGACCAGGTAAATTGAGCGTATATATACGCTAATGATGCAAATGGGTTAAGACCTTCATTGAAATATTCCGATATAGGATCTATTACAAAGGTAAGTAATGATCACACTACGGACTTTATGCATTTATGACAAAAATGTGTTGGTCAAATACAAAACTGTAAGCATTAAAAGAATTGAATGATGTTGACATATAATTCTCGACATATTAAAATTATTAGAAAAGGAAATACACTTTTATTATCTGTTGCCTACAATTGACTTGAACAATTTTTATTTTGCATAAATAACGATTATATCCATCATAGTCACTTCAGCGGTCAAGTATGGATATTGACTGTTTACAAGTTATTAATTGTGAGAATTTCAATCCAATAACTTATGTATGAATATCTAGAGAATTGAATGATTCAAAATCAGCTTGCGTCCGCGAAGAATCGGACAATTATACCGCAGCGTGGCCTTTAGAATCGGCGCTCAGGCAAAAGAATGAAGGCAGTAGTAATTAGGTCGATGGAAATCAATCGGTTCCCGGTGACCACGGCCGGCAGGAACTGCCGGACGGTGACGCGAGGAAAAAGGAAACGAATCGGTGATAAAATTCAGCTTCCGTGAGACGGGTTAGGAAAAGCGAAGCTGGCCGGATGGATCAAAAGAGAAACCGTTGGCTGAAAAGTTTCGGATTTGTGTGTCAGTGGGTCAATCGGGGCCACGAAGGAAAATCGTCCCCGTGGGAGAGACTGCGGCGGCGAAAACGAGAGGGAACAGAGGGAGAGACTCAAAGAGAGCTCGGCACGGTAAAAATAACAGGAAAGAGTCGGTGATAAAGGGTTAGGCAGGTGAAACGGGGATTGGGAACGCGACCGACTGTCGCGGACAGATTCTCAGATCGAATGAAATGGGAATGGCAGCAGCGGGTCGAAAACTGGTAAAACGACCTGTTGGCTGCCTTTGAACACCGTTGCACAACGGAACAAATGAACATTCTAGCTAGGAAAAGCTTATGAATCATGCTGTGTTACTCATAAGTAGCCTGCGGATTTTATGCGTTTATGATAAAAATTGGTAGGCGAAATTGAAAGCGATAGACAGACAAAAAATATTTAAGAATATCAATGCATTTTATGTTTCAGCTTATTAAAATCATTTTAAGAAGATTCAGGTTAGATTCGGTTTATGTTCGGCAAACAATTTTTATTTTCTATAAAGATCCGCAGTCTACTGATAAATCAACTGCGGATTTTGTGCGTCGATAGCAAAAATGAGTGGGCAAAATATAAAACAGTGAAAACTTCAGATGCGAAAGACTCTAGATAGAAAAAAGTAGGCGATAGAAAAAGATGGAAAACGGGTGATTATGGAGAAGATGAGAGGTAGAAAGTCCGTAGATAAGAATATAACAGAAACAGAAATATATTATAGTATGTATTATAGTTTTATATTATAGTATACAGGGTGTTCATTTGAAAAATTGCCAACCGAATATCTCGAAAAGTATGAAAGATATTAAAACAGTGTAAAACACGTGTCCAAGGATTTCGAGGGGGAAAGAGGAAACTTTGTTTTTTCAAATGGAAACCTATATTTTTTATTATGAGAACTTACTGTACGTAAAAAGGCCAGCAATATTCGTAGGATACCTTTTTTTATCTGCTTACTAGTTTCGGAGACATTTAAAGAGAAGTAGAGCGAGGCATATTATTGTATAAAATTCTTTGACGCAAATCGTGATGTTTTCCAGTTGTACTAGCACGTACCGTTTGAAAACAAAATTGTTCTCTATTGATCTCTCTATATCGTAGTGCAATTAATTGTATAAAATGGTGTATTCTTTAGAAGAACCAGTAGAAATAATTTTTATTTATAGAGCTGATGAGTGTGCTCGTCGAACTGCTGCTACGTTTAATGAGAGACATCCGGATACACATGTTTCTCATACGTACGTGTTACAACTAGTTACAAAGTTCAAGGAAACAGGATCGGTGACAAACTTAAAAAGAAACCAGCCAAAATTCATAAAAGCAGCTGATCAAATCGAAATTATAGGACAAGTTTCAATGGTAACTGGTGTATCTGTGGGATTTGTGCACAAATTACTTAAACATAACAAGTTTCATCCTTATAAAATGCAGTTGCATCAAAAGTTATTGGAAGATCACTTTGACAGGCGGAGTGAGTTTTGTGAGGAATTAACAAATATGATAAAATTCACTCCTAATCTAATTAAAAACATTTGTTTTGGTGACGAATGCACTTTCCATATAGAAAATCCATATCTTATTAGAGGAAGTAATACTCAATGTACGGAAAAAACAAACTTGACCTTCAAATGACTTTGAAAATGCCACCCAAATAAAAAACTGATACTCCCCCCCCCTTTTCACCCCTCGAAATCTTTCATACTTTTCGAGATATTCGGCTGGAAAATTTTCAAATTAACACCCTGCGTATTATAGCCCATTTATACAGGGTATTTCACCTAACTTGACCACCTTAAATATATCGCTTATTTTTATTAAAAAATATTCTGTTCGAAGGCGCCAATACGGTGATGGGCCGAATTTTTTTCTCAGGATCATTTTTTTCGAGATTTCATGGTCATCGTATTTTTTTTAAACAGGACTTCATATTTTCACTACGACAGTCTTATAGCTTATAAAAAAAAACGTATCCAACGAGGTGCAATATGTTGACCTTCGCGTGACCTTTAGCGAGGAACTTATGAAATGTTTTTCAGTACCTTCAGTACGCGTTCGGGGACGGTAAATGAAGGAATTTCAATTTCATTGAAACAGCGTACCGTGTAATTGTCCCTGGTGCTTGTAAGCAGACATTCGTATTCTCCTTTCATCGGTTGAAGTATGTTTACATGCATTATTATCAAAGCGATAATCTTAGCAGAAGATTATGGTCCACCGAGTTATTGACCCGTTCTTTATCGAAGGAACATTAAATGGCCGAAACTATGTAGATTTTTTAACAAATGAATTATCCATATTGCTAAAAGACGTTCCGTTACAATATCGGTCCAGGGTGTGGTTTCTGCATGACGGCTGTCCAGCTCATAATGCACTTGTCGCACGCAATGTATTAGACAGAATTTTTTCCGATCCTTGGATAGGACGTGGTACACGAATTGGCCAATACAGTTGGCCCAACGGTTGGCCAGCTCGATCGCCGGATCTTACGCCACTTGATTTCTTTTTGTGGGGACACCTAAAAAGTAAAGTTTACAATGATATTTCCACAACAGCAGAAAACATGCGACAAAGGGTTCTACATGAATGTAGATCAATTACTTTAAAATAACTTAAAAATGTACAGCAAGAATTTACTTACCGCCTCCAAAAATGTATTCAGGTTCATGGTGCACATTTTGAACACCTTCTAAAATAAAGATTTAACTTAAGGCTGTTTCAATGAAATTAAAATTCCTTCATTTACCGTCACCGAACGCGTACTGAAGTTACTGACAAACATTTCATAATTTCCTCGCTAAAGGTCACGTGAAGGTCAACATATTGCACCCCGTTGGATTCGTTTTTTTTTCATAAGCTATAAGACTGTTGTAGTGAAAATATGCAGTCCCATTGTTGGATTCCGGGTTTGGAAATCGAGTACAACAGTTTATAATAAAATCGAGAAGAGTTTTATTTAAGTGTATACACGGTGGCGAGTTTAAGGTACAGCGATGTAACCTTTTGCACTGAAATATGCAAGAAGAAGCTCTCATTCCGTTTTGACGGGCTGCTATACAGGGTGGCCCACATAACTCTGAACAGCTCAATATCTCGAAAACTATGCCATCGATTTTAAAGTTCTTAGCCTTAAATTGCATGGAACTGAAGGGCCTTTCTGACTACATAAACGTGAAGTGGCCTCCCTTCCCCTTTAACGGGGGAGGGGAGGTACCTTTGTAATTTTAAATGGAACCCCCTATAAAATGTTACATATTTAGATTCTACCGGAAAAAACAAGTCAATTTTGTCTGAAACATTTTTTTGTCAGATACTTCCATGATGAGATATAACAGTTTGAAGTTTCGAGTTGTAGGTACTTGAAGCGCTCGGAAATAGCGTTATGGAATTATACGCGCTTGAGTCCTTTGCTTATTCGTGAAGAAATAAAATGTACTTTAAATTAAATGTTCAAAATGTCCACCACGGGCTTGTAAACATTTATTTACTCGAAACATCAAAGTTGTTCTAACATTTTTTAACATTTCGGGAGTCACTGAAGCGCAAGCGTCACGTATTCTTTGTTTCATATCCTCTTTTGTCGTCGGTGGTTCAAACATAACTTTGTCCTTTACATATCCCCATAAGAAAAAATCTAATGGTGTTAGATCTGGGGATTGAGGAGGCCATTGACGAAGTCCCCCACGACTTATCCATTTGTTCCCAAATTTTTCGTTCGAAAATTGCCTGGTGATGATTGCAAAATGTGGAGTAGCGCCGTCTTGTTGGAACCACATTTCTCTTCTAACGTGCAGTGGCACATCTTCCAAAAGCGCAGGCAAATGATTTTTTAAGAAATCACAATAACTTGCAGATGTTACAGTTTCTTGAAAAAATAAGGTCCAATCACAAAATCTCCTATTAGGCCACACCAAACATTTAAAGACCATCGATGTTGAAAGGGAACACATCGCTTCCAATTTGGGTTTTCCACGGCCCAATAATGCAGATTATGTCTATTTACATGCCCTGAATTCATAAAAGTGGCCTCATCGGAAAAAAGTATTTTGCACAAAAAGTCGTTTTCCACAACACCCTGCAGCCACTCACAAAATCTTACGCGGTGATCGTAATCTGCTATCGAAAGCTCTTGTGATAAAACCATGTGATATGGATGATACTCTTGCCGTTTCAAAATTCGTTGAATTGATGAACGACTAATATGTGATGTTTGTGCAAGTGTACGTTGACTAATATGAGGATTTAATGTAATTGCAGCAAGAATACTGGCACTATTATTTTCATTAGTGACAGCTTTACTAAGCCGCTTTTCTAAATTATGAAATGTTTCTAAATTATGAAGCGCGTATAATTCCATAACGCTATTTCCGAGCGCTTCAAGTACCTATAACTCGAAAGTTCAAACTGTTATATCTCATCATGGAAGTATCTGACAAAAAAATGTTTCAGACAAAATTGACTTGTTTTTTCCGGTAGAATCTAAATATGTAACATTTTAAAGGGGGTTCCATTTAAAATTACAAAGGTACCTCCCCTCCCCCGTTAAAGGGGAAGGGAGGCCACTTCAAGAAAGGCCCTTCAGTTCCATGCAATTTAAGACTAAGAACTTTAAAATCGATGGCATAGTTTTCGAGATATTGAGCTGTTCAGAGTTATGTGGGCCACCCTGTATATGTATATGTAGTTTTTGAGAGGAAAATGTGGAAGGGAGTAGAAAAGGCTTGTTGTGGAAAGGATGACGTGGAAGAGACAAAGTCTAAGGGTCTGTTTGGTCCTGATGATTCAAGGGTTTTGGCTGACGTGTCTATGGCATGATTATCATGATGCGTTGGTGTTTAACTAGAGCCTAGGGTTATCGGGTATACAACACCATTAAAAAAAAATACGATGACCTTGAAATCTCGAAAAAAATGATTTTGAGAAAAAAATTCGGTCCATCACCGTATTGGCGCCTTCGAACAGAATATTTTCTCCCCCTGAAATTTTTTCTATTATACAAAATAAG
>NC_135151.1:2704613-2735119 GCF_050948215.1 Halictus rubicundus
TTCCACGAACAGGCTTTTCTGTTTATGATCGGTTGACTCATCGCATCGAATAATTCGGTAATTAAGGGTGTCGCAATGTTAATCGGGGCTGGCTGACGATTAAACGCAACGCTGATGCAAGCTCGCTGGTGCAATAGTGCAATCTTTCAAGAACTTCGTTCGAAGAACTCGACACGCGTTTAGGAGAGTGACATTGGCTTCCTTTTGATCACAGCAACTGCAGATTTCATCTGCTTAAGACCCAAACGAATGGGTGAAATTTAAAATAGTGAGGGTATACGAAGAATTTCAGAATAACTATATTTGTTATCTTTATGCAAAATAAATTTTTACATTGGTTGCAAGTGGAACAAATGAAATAGAGTTTCTTCTCTTAATCATCTGTCCAAAGTGAAAATAGCATAACAGCGTTCTTAAATATGTCTAGTGTTTTCAGTATTTCGAATTTCACCAACTCGTTCTTCTTATAAATGCATAAAATCCGTAGTCCAGTTATCATCAAATTATTAAAAGACCTAAAAAAGGAAATTTCTATTTATCGAATTCCTATTACTTGTACGATGTTGAATTGTTATTTGAACTTAATTGAATCCGATGATGAATGAATCCTAACTGATCTATTATACAGCGTGTCCCAGAAATGTTGTAGTTCCTTGAAAAGAGTGATCCCTATGAGGTCATTTGAAGGAACTTTTTCCTTTGTGAAAATGTTCTCCGCGGTTTTGTTAAAAAGTTACTAACGAAAAACACGGACCAATCAGCGCGCGGCTACAGCTGAATGGCGTTGGCGTTGGTCGAGCCTCGGAATCCGTTCGCTATAGCCGCGCTCTGATTGGTCCGTGTTTTTCGTTAATAATTCCTTAACGAAGTCTCGGAGAAGATTTTCGTAAAGAAAAAAGTTACTTCAAATGACTTCATCTTTCTGCTTTCTTTTCGATCTGCAGATAAGCCAAGGATCGAGATGGGGAAGACTTGGATGCACGCACCTCCCGGGATCCGCGTGCAGTTGCATTGCGGCGTGTCTGCTTGGCCGGAGGCGACGGTGAGCAATTTTACAAGGCAGCGAACGACATAATTACTACACCAGCAATTAACAGTTCGAACAACAATAAGCGATCATTCGTTGTGGGCCGGTCCTCCTTCGGCTAGCCCACGAGCATCCCACCATTGTCGGACTTTTAAATACACTCGCGTCTGCAGTTCCGCTCTCGAATCGAAAAGTTTCGAAACATCGATCGAGACCTATATTCTTGGCTCGTGGCTGTTGTATTTGCATTAATGCTGCTCTTCAACGGCGCTTATTTCTGTGATCAGGCAAAATAATAACGATGACTGATTCTACTCGTCAGCCACTGATGGGATTCGCTGGAATCTCTTGCACAGTTGTACAGTATGCTTAAGGTCTTTCACTTTATTTAAAAATTTTTTAAACATATCTTCGAAGGCACTTTGTGCAAGCCTTTCTGTTGATCCTAATGTAACAGCTAGACTGCAGATGTTTGTGCAAAATAAAAATTGTCTGCATCCGTTGCAGACAACAGTAGCCAAGTAGAAATGTGTTTTTTCTTCTCATATTCTTAAAAAGTTAAGAATAATGTATTGATGTTTTTAAATACTTTCAATATTTCTAATGTTTCAAATTTCACCTACTAAATATCATAAATGCATAAAATCCGCAGCCTAGTATTTCCTTAATTTAATCGCCAAGAATTCAGAATCTAAATGACAATTTTGAACCTATGTTTTTCACAGTTCAATCTTAAAACTGTGTTTTATCCATGAATCGCTTATTTTACGACACAATTGCAGAGACATGAAACAAAACTGTTCACCGAAGCCAGTCAATTCTCGATTCGATCAACCGAAGACCCGCTAATATTTCTCATGAGCATGTTCACGATTTAATTACCTCGCATCCGTTGTAAATATCGAGGAAAGGCGCGTTTTACTGGGTGTTTAAATATTTCACGGCGCCTTTTACCCCGTCGTACGACTTTCGAGCTAAAGTCTGAAAGTTTCGGACGCGCTCGCGAGTGAATATTTCAATGGTGCTCCAATCCGACGATATGCAAGGTTACTATACAGTACTTCAAAATTCTTCCGGAACTGTTTCACTGGCTCGACCAAATTTCCGAAAATTTTACGCTTTCGCCGCGTTGAAAACACGATAGGGGAGAATGGGGGATTGCGGACGCTTGTGGAAAACAATATTATTAGGTCGTCCCATAAGTTTGTGCCGTGGACATGTTTATATTATTCACCATTGAAAAGTATTTTAATGAAAAGCCGCAGAAATTTTATAGTGACGGTATGATGTCTTTGTCAAAAAGGTCACAAGAGGTTGTGGAATGAAAGGATGATTACATATTTTATTTTTAGAATTTAAATGGTACAAGAGTAAACGGCACGAACTTATGGGACGACCTAATAAATGAATAACATTGACACCGTATAATCTTTTTTATAGTTTAACAAAAACAGAACACTGTCCGTAATTACCACTAGGCATCGGGGTAAAACCAAATACTTTGTCTAAAAGAATACAAAGATTATGATTCATGAAAAAGAAATTAAAATTTCATTAAAAAAAATTATCGTAATCTTCATTTATTATTAACTAAAAAATTGTTTGCCAATTTTTTCCGATATGCTGTTTGTTGTAGCACGATTACTGACTAACATTTGTTTGAAAAATTTTATCAGATTGTCGAACGTACGTGAAAAATCATAATGATCATTTAAGGCGTAGGATTTTGGAAACAAAGGTTAGAAAAAAGGAACACGTGTTTGAAATGTTTCCGAATTTATTTTCTAAACGAATTATACATATATTAGTGTAATGTCTACATTTCTAATTTTTCCCAGATTTTCGTTGGAAAATCCCATCATGATCGATGATTGACAAGAATGATAGATAGATCGTAGATACGAAGATTAACAGATGTATCAGATTCTATTTTTGTCCCACTCTTTTCGAAAAATCGACCACTGTGCGGCGTCGTCCCCTAACTAGGTGAAAGAAAGAGCGAGCAATCGTACCTGTCACGTCGTGGCAACCTAACAATAACGTTGTGCTCTCGAGGTCTCGCAGACGCGAAAGAGGTAATCGATCAGATCTAAATTCGATGGAGCGTAACTTGCGGGCTTGTTCGAGGGGAATTAAGCTCGGCGAAGCGATTCGCGTCTCCTACCGGCTCGAACACACGAAATCTCGGGGAGCAATATCTCAGCGTTAACCCTTTCGAGCCAGCAGCGAATGACAAATCGATTCCGCGGGGGAACGTGACCCGCGAAAAGTACCCGGTAGGCTTAAGCTGAAAGCTGACGCAGCTTTTCTTCCGGTCTCTCTTGGACCGGGCGAAGAAAAGCTTAGGGTGCATGTTACTTTTCTCGGTTGCATCATCCTGTGCTCGATAACTCCTCACGGACACACGGTACAATCGGCATTCTCGGAGTCTTCTCATCGCTCCTAAATCGTCACATCTCGTTCGTAATTGATTTCAATGCTTTAGAACTTGCTATAAGCTTGTCATAACCCGTGGCAAAAACCACTCGATCACATTTAAAAGTTGCATACTTTTCTTAAAATTGCACCGAATAAGGATTTTTTAACATGTTAGAAGAATTGGTGTACTGAATAATGGGTAAACAACATTTTTGAAAAAATTTAAAAAATAAGTCAGTTTCAGAACTTTTTTATCTGAACCTTTTATCTGAACCTATCTGATCAATGCATTTTGTAGATCTATGTTAATTATTGTATACACGGTGAAAATTTCATCGAAGTTAGATAACCTTGTTATGGTAGCAATTTCATTCCTTTTTTTATTATTAATTTGCTAGCTGTTATAGCCACCTCATCTGGTCGGGATTCCATTTTTTGTTTTCGAATGTTAACAATCTTTATAAAGCAACAAATTTCATTGAAAAACATACTCTAATAAATCATGAATTATCTCCCCATAATAGGCTACTTTCCTCTACCATTCAAGTGTTGAATGAGTAACAATTAAAAATGGTTAAAAGATTTCAAATCATTTGCGGTTCAAGTCGTGGGTGCCGATCCTTTTTGTCTTTCTGTTTCCATTAAGAAAATTGGAATTTCGTAAAGGCAAGAATTTTGTTGGCGCAGGTGGAGTGGTACTTCAACAACAGGAGCGTGAAATACTCGTCGAGGATAGTGAAGCACAACTCAGCCGGCGATCACAGTTTGGTGATCAGGAACGTCAGGACGACGGATTACGGTTTCTACTTGTGCAGGGCTTCTAATTCCCTGGGAATCACTGAGGCGGCGGTCGAATTATCGGGTATCCCGAACGCGGCCGTCTTCAAAAGGACCTGGCACAGCCTGGTTAAAACCTCGTACAATTTCATCTGGGAGGTGTACAGTTACAGTCCCATCGATCAGTACGAGTTCAGGTTTCGTAAATACAAGGTAAGATTCCGATGCTGGAATACCGGGGATGAAAGTCGGGTTCACTTCGGCCTGAGATAATGTCCGTCCTCATCGGTGCGGGAAATAATCTTTTTGTTCACAAAAGTTTCCATTCGCTCGTAGATTGACCATTGGAATTGATCCTTTAATTAGACGTTTAAATGGCTGAACTGCAAATCAACTTCCTATTTTTGTGAATTATTTTATGAAAGTCAAAAAAAGAAGTAAATTTGTGGGACAGACTATGAATACAGACTATTGAAAATTTCGAACAGAATCTACCGAGAGTATTGTATACCTTATTAATTTCTTTTAAACCAAAATAAGATTAATCGTAGTTCAAGGGGTTAATTTGAACGTTTTCTTGCATTTTACAAACGTACGATTTTCAAAAAAAAAAACAGAAAAATTCTCATTCTATAAATAACTAATAACTTAAGTCATCTGTTAAATAATAATACGTTCCATGAACAGTTGCAAGATTCAGACAACACAGGTTGGTGTCAACCCTGCAATGATACTCTGGAGTCTCTCACGGCCCAGCAACGATTATTATAAATAATAAAAAAATATTAAAGAAAATTTTTTTATGTGGTGGAGAGGGACCGCATAAAAAAAGTCTCACTTAGAAAATAAATAGCAAGAAAGTGCTTTCCAAACAAAATAAATAATTAAATTACACATGGAAAGTTTTTTTAAAAATTTAATTTCTCATTTTAAACATGGAGAAATTTTCAAAATGCACATAAGTCAATACTACTCGTCGTAGTCCAAAACGCTCATCTTCTTGTGATGAGAACATTGCAAGGGTGTTATTTTGCCAACACCGTTGGCATTCATATACCGCATAAAACAGTCGCACAAAAAAATCGCATAGAAAAGGACCGCACAAAAACAGGTTTGACTGTATTGGGAATTTGAACTATGTATCAAAATGTGTTTTAGAAATTTTTTGCAGTATCTTTGGAGGGATCGTGACATTTCGTATTCCGGAGAAACAGCGTACCATTACATTACATATTTGATTAATGCTGATTTACGTTTAATTAGAACGGCGTGCCCGGCGAATGGCACATGTTGCACATACCGAATGGCAACGATGGCAACAGCTACGTTCACACATACTCGTTCACGCTGACAGGGTTAGAAGAAGCGAGTCATTATGAGGTGGTCGTTTTGTCGAAGAATCGTTACGGGTGGAGCAAACCCTCGGATATTATACGATTCGCGACCGAAGGCGCTCGTAAGTAATAATGACAAATGGTCACCGTTTTATCTTCGGAATGATCATTCGCCTGGTTTCCTGTTCTCACGAGTCACATAACTCGTTTCAGCCGACGAGGACAACTATGTGACCAACGCGATACAGGAGGACAAGATCGTACCTGGTGAGCGATTCTTTGAAAAATCAAATGAATATGAAAATGCGACAAAAAACAAATCATTGACGGAATCATAGTAAAGGATTTTGTAATGATTTCTTGAGCCCCTCGAAAACGACGATCATTTGGCCACGTGTCATCAGTTTTTAAATATTCGTCGGAATTAGTATGGTGTACCGATGAATCGTGCCAAGTAGTATAATCTGGTTAGTAACCAGATGAGCAACCGGCGCGCGGCGGCCCGCGTGCCACACTTCGCCCTGTAGTATACTGCCTGCGGCCCGCGGGCATTCGGGACGAAAATCATAATTACGAAACTATTACTAAATTATTACTATTACTTGGTCTATTACTGAAAACTATATTACTAGGTTTCCGGTCGTTAATGTGTTAAATAACATTTAAATTATTTGATCTTCAGCGGTACAATTAGCATCGATGTCTCAACACTCAACCCTAAGCGCCGACAGAAGCGGATCGAGCCTCAATCGAGCAGAAATGATGATAATGATAGTAATGATAATATTGTATAGTTTTAACGTAAACTTTTAAGCGTCCCGACAGAATAAGTTACGATATAATTCGTCTTAGGAAATAAGTAAAAGAAGATTATTGGAAGTAATTCGTGTCCTATATTAGGATAAACTTAGGATAAGGTGATGAGCTTTAAAATTGTATATAAATTTTACACCTTTCTCATATTATGATTGTATTTAAAAATACTCAAAACCGTGTCCTTCTTTTTTCTAAGAGGTTATTAATATTTCTCGAATTAGTTAGTGGAAGTAGTAGAATTTAGCTTCCGGTTTAAATACAAGAGTCACATTTAGTAAATTGATATTGACTACAGCACTTAAAGAAATGCTAAGTTATTTTCTAACAATGCAAAGATTAACCGATAAAGCATGCTCAGTGCTGGATTAACCAATAATCGAAGTAAGCACGCGTTTAGAGCATCAGGAGTAGGGAGAGCACCATAGAAATTTTCTGAATTTTACATCTTTTATGTAGTAATATTTTTAAGTGTGTACGTGCATGTGTGTGCGTGAGTAGAAAGAACGAAAAAATAGTGAAAAGATGAAAATCAGTAACGAACGAGCAAAATTCTAACTTTTGTTGAAGATACCGTTTAATCAAATTATCGAAAATTCCGAACATTGCGTTCAAGTGACCCTGTATATAGGAGCCTGAAAATCTTTTAAGTGCTTAATCCGACACTGGGGATACTGTAAGTCTCGGCATACAAACCAGACATAGGGAATAGTTTTTATTTTACATTCATGCAAACATTTACCAAAAATATGCAGTATAAATATATATAGTCTTCAGACTTTTGCACTACATTTTTACTGTACTGAACGTTTTACAAGCGTGATTAAAAAAATTGTATGAATAAAAGAAAACAATAGAAGATAAAATATGTGTATAGCTTTTTTTGTTCTATAATCGTAAACAATACATAGCAAAATTATTTTAATCCGTGCTCCTTCAGTCGTAAAATGCAATCACAGACTAAGTATTCCGGAATCCCTTTGCCAAAAATCATTTACATATTCCGTAAAATTTAAATTTGCATTACTCCCCCAATACAAAATTGATTCAATGTTAAAAGGATACTTTGAGACCATTTTACAATGTTTCCAGCAAATATTGTGGGCCATATAAGCAGAGAGGATAGGAGAGTGCTCACGCCCGGGCTTACGGCGTTCCCGATATAGTGCTGACATCTGCACAGCCTTAGCATGGCACAGAACCGGGCCGTCTTTCCTGGAACAGAACCGGGCCACCGACGAGATATTTAGAAAGACTGCCAGCACAGACGAGGTATAGGAGTAGACCAATCACCCAATGTATTTTTCTGTCTCACCACAGACGAGGTATAGGAGTAGACCAATCACCCAATGTATTTTTCTGTCTCACGCTCGGGGGGCTCCAGAGCCCCTGTACCATTCCGTGTCACATCCTACCGTATCATCCAGAACTAATATTGTCGAACCGATATTCTACAATGGCGCTGTTGCTGATATAATTTTAAATCTCATGTCGAGGATTCATATGATGAATGGAACAAAAGAATGTTGTTTCCTCTTAATTCCATTACGGCTGACACGCGAGTGCATCGAAGGAGACGTAATGTAATAATAATAATAACGTAACGTTTCCGGCTGAGAATATTTTGGTCCGGATCGAATCCCGCATGGAATGATTTTTTTTTCGTTAAACACTTTTTTCTTGTTCTTTCTACTACGTCAGTCTTCTTCCCTGTGCAATTACAACTACAACAGTGTAATAACATAATTATAAGAAATTAAATTAGTTCAATATTAGCCAAAAGTAAGAACGTACTTTAAATTTAATTTTAAAAAATACGACGTTGATATCACTAATTTCATTTAACTATTTAATAGCTACCTATTCAATCTACTTCTGATATTGCTTTTCATTTGCAGCATATATATTCTATTAAATTTAATTATTTGGGATTGATAAAAGATTGAACAACAATATTTATAATAACTAGTTTTGAACACTTTTTAAGGGTAATTAAATTTAAAAAACAAAAAGAATTATTTAAAAATACAAAATATATTTCAGTGCATACCATTAAACCCGATTCTTTTCAATTTTTTTCAGTTTAAATTTCACTTTGATATCTTTTTTAGTTCAAAAGTTATAGCAAAATATGCGCCTCGCCGAACCGGGAATCGAATGCGCTACTTCCAGACATAGTTGGGCACTATTTAGATAACAAATTATTTAAATAACGATTCGAATAAAAGATACTTTACCTTTATTCGTTATTCGAAGGTTCGAATAAAAAAAGTATCTTTGTCGAATAAATAATTTTATTCGACGAGAATTTATCCGATGAATAAAGATAATTTTTTTTATTCGAAGCGGATTTATTCGAACTTGGAACAATTTTTTCATCTTTTATCTGTATCGTTTATTCGAAGGCTTCGAATAAACAGCAACGAGGTCCGACGAGAGCCGAACTTCAAAGACCCAGCGACTGACAAACGGCATACAATGTAAGCGGATGGAGAATCGTGCATTATTGGCAATTTATGCTTTTATGTTTTTAATCAGAACAATATTGTTAAGACGAATGAGTTGTAGAGCTTGTCCCGATCAAAATGAGTCCAAACACGACATCATTTGGACTGTCTTTAATGAGATTGTAATTTTTATCGTAACATTACGTATCAGTGAAACTTGTTCGATTGCACTCGAATTTGACCTCATTTTCATCAGGAAAATCCCCTCCATTCGCTCGTCACAATTTAATGAGGATATATTGAAAAATCTAAAAGTTTAAACTTTCATACGTGCGCGATTCTCCATCCGCTTACAATGTATGTCGTCTGTCGTCGCTGGGTCTTTGAAGCTCGGCAAAAGTTATTCGAAGATTTATTCTATAGTCATAACATCAGATATGTACATAACTCGTCAATCATTTGTATTTGACCAGATTTGATAATTTTTGTGGATCTAGTTCCAACATTTATCGTTCGTCAGCGTAGAGGGCGTAAGAAAACCAGTTGTTTACATGTGAGACACGAAACCCCATATGGTGATTGGTCTACTCCTATACCTCGTCTGTGGTTTTATGCTAAAAGACGGCCCGGTTCTGTGCCATGCTAAGGCTGAGCAGATGTCAGCACTATATCGGGAACGCCGAAAACCCGGGCGTGAGCACTCTCATCAACTCTCATTCCTCTCTGCTCCACAAACACAAACAATTTGATGCTATTCGAACGAAGTTTATATTGCAATTTTTAACATTTTTAAAAATATTTTGTACACCTCACAAAATCTTTAACGGATTGCAGAGACTCTGGAAGTAGTAAAAAAAGAATGATGACCAACCATGACCATTATTTAAACTTGATGTTGACCCTGATGTTTGAGCGCATTTGAGTCAGCGGAATCTCTAACGAAACGTCAAAAGATAAACTGTGTATCTGATTTGTATAAAACGCATTTTTATGCGTCATAAGTGTACTGCTCGTGTGTACTGAGTCGGGTGTACAATTTTTCGATTTAACTTTTTGAAGACAACATTAAAATATATATTAAGCTACCTAATGACAGACTGCTAATAAATAAAACTACATACAAAAGTAATGTTATAATGTATGTAGTGCGATACATGAAAAATTAAATTAGAAAATATAACAAGATGTAAGAATATAAATATAATAAGTACAAATTGTAATTTCTATAAACTATTATATGTGTTGGTTTCTTTTCTCTATATGCTTATTTATATATGTATTATAAATTGCACTTTGTTTTGAGAAAATTCCAATAAAATGGGTGAAAAAACAGTTGTGGGAGGCATCCCAATTGAATGCTTGACTGGAGAACCAGCAGCAATTTGGTCTGGTTGGCGAACATTAGGAGACAAGGAATTAGTCAGAGAAGCGTCTGCGAAAGGCACTCACATCAATCTAGCTTACAAGTGTATAGCTTTTAGACAAACCTGTTCCATTGAAGATGCTCAACATTATTTTAACAAAGAAGTGGAAATATGGATTACGGAACTCTTACAGAAACGTCAAATTTACAGAGCTTCCCATATATTAAAAAATATGGTATTTTAAAATCAAATTACAAATTTATAACATCTATTGTTGTTGACATTAACATATCTTTCCTTACGGTAGAAAAAGGATCCAGAGGAATACATATTCAAAGTTTGTGTACATTGCAAAGATTCAGCTTTAAGAAACTATTTAGCAGAATATTTAATAAGTGTTGCTCGTTTTGAAGCTGAGCATATCGAGTCATGGAATATAATAAAATACCTTAAACAGTTCGAAGAGAAACATATGTAAGTTCCTTTAGTCCTACTAAGTTCAATTGAATGGGAAATTAATAAGTCATTTTTTTAGGATACAAGATGGTATAAGCTCAACCCTCTGTATTGAAAATATGATAAAAGTACCAGACCGTATCAAACAAGCATTATGCACAGAATTGTGTTTTTCTATAAGCGAACATAGTCTTTTAACAAATGTAACTAACACTGTGCTATGGGATTATTTGTTGTCAAATAATAAGATTGAAATGATCAAGTGTTGGATCGATATTCAATATAATGGTAATTCAATTAAACAGTCAAATGATATCACCGAAGAGTTTAGATCTTTGTTTGCTACTACGAACATTGTATCAGATATATATGAACACATTGATTCGTCGAATGCCAGTGATCTTGTAAAAGATTTGATTAAGAATCACTTGTGTAGGTATGTCTTTATCTAGAATACATAGATATGTACAGGGTGTCCTGTTACAATTTGTAGAAGAAGGAAATTTCAATTGTAAAATGTTTATTTTACATTTTTACTTATTTTTGTTGTATAAACCATCCTTTGCCAGCTGTAACACCAATTATAGGATACCCTGTAGATAATCCAAATTTAATTAAACGCGTTATATATAGCAAATAATAAAATATGTTGTATAAATGTATCAGGTATGGAATATTTGTACAAAAAGAAAAAGAGAATATAAAGTTAATGCTATCGCGCATCTTCGGCAGTGCGATGACGTTATCGCAATTTGACACAGTACTGTCTCGTAAAACGTCTAATATCGATAAGAGTGAATTTTTTGAAACTGTTGATAGAGAATTGCGCTTTGCGCGTTGCTTAAATGAAATTCACACCCAACAGGATGAAGACAAGGTAGTAAAACTCTTCGATGTATTGACAAAAATGTGTAACAATCAAGAACAGTTTGAAGATACTATAATAGAAGCCCTGTTTGAAACGATTCATTATCTTTCCGATGATGTAAATGAGTTTTTAAAACAGAATTATTTAATAGTTTTACTACTAATATTATTAAAAGAAAATGTAGCAAATAATCGAAGCATTTGTACTGAAATGAAAGGAAGTATACTGAAAAATATATTTACGAGAAAAGACAATTTGCAAGTAGGTGCTCATAATATTTCCGATGGAGTCCTTCAAAGCACATTGAAGCAAGTATCAATTTTGCAATATATTATTGAGAATAAACCAAAAAAGGAGGCCACAATGTACGAATTATTAGATGGTTATAAGAATTTAAATGTGGAGCAGTTATTTAAATGGCGATTTGATAATAAACCAATGCCTCACTTCTCTAATGAAGCTCTTGTCAAAAAGTATGGGCATACAGAATCATTAACATATGAATATTACTTGAAAGAAGCTCGTCCAAGCATGGCTATTCTTAGTTTAAAACAGTGCCAAGGGAAGCTAGTAAAAAGTATATCTTCTAGAAGGTAAAACTGATTACGTTACAATTGATATTTTTATCTTCCAACAGTATTTACTTAAACTAATTTGATTTTAGAAAATGTAAAGCAAGTCTTTATGCACACATTCTTGCTCTGCGGAATTTAGAAAAGCCAGAAATAGTCTGCAGTTGTGTCTCTTTTGTTGAAATGTTAAGTGTTAATTCAGAAAATCTGAGACTTCATGTAACAGCGGCAAACTATATACAAAAGAAAATTAACGTACCTATTGGTAATTTCAATAATCTTCTTCAACAAACAAACCATATAAATTTGCTTAATGAATCTTATTTTTCTGCTTGCAGGAAATCTGTTAGAAAATATAATATACGAAAACGAAAATGATCTGAAGACTGTACTATCCTACTTTGAAAGTAGCTTTCAGAATGATATCTATGAAGATTTAGTTGAGAATAGTCAGCAATTCATAAACATGTTAAAAATATGGGATATTGTTGTGCGATTTGCGAGATTTCACAGTACTTCTTTACCCACGTCCTTCTTGAAATTTTTAGCCAGTCAAAATCACTGGTTTGAATTTCTTTTAGTTTGTCAAACTTTTTCTTATCCCATCGATCAGGTACTAATTTTTTGTTTAAGCGATTTTAAATACGAAACATGAGAATAATGAATGAGAGTACACTACTTTTTTAGGTGCTAGATAATGCTAAATATTTTGAGGATGCAATTTTAAGGGAGCACTTGTTAACTTGTTTAAGTAACACACGACTTACAAAAGAACAATCAGCTACTTACTTTGATCAAAAGTTAAAGTCGCGAGATGTTAGACAGTCACTATATCATAAAGTTGGCGTTAAGCAAAGCGTAAGTAATAAACATTACATGTGTATGACATGTATACATTTTAAAGAATTATAACATACTATATCAAAAACAGGGATCTCTTACTTCGGGTTCAGCAGCATCCACAGACTCATCGAGCATTTCCGATTCTTGTAGCACGTATGAATACACTATAAATAACAGTGTTTGCACAGTAGATGATGATCTGTGGCTGATTATTCTAAAGTGTCATCAAAGTCCAGATCCTCCTGGTGCATTGATAAGTGCATCTCTTTTGACATTAAAACCATTTCTCACAGTTCTAGCAACCTGTTATGAGGTATTATGCATTTTGTACTGTTATTTGTGATATATATATACTTTCCTATTATTAACATTAGTGTATAAAGTACACTGTATTAAAGTAAAAATCTATTTTAGCCATCATCAACAGCAACATATTCTTATTCGTGGATGATAATATCAACTGCTGATGAAAATATTATTTCTGATTATAAAGATTGTTTAGAACAACAAATATGGACGGCGAATAATGTTTTTAATTTATTGAATAAAATGGTGATACATGGATACATCAGTACGCTCAGCAGAGCGTATAAAATATTTATGCCTGTATGTATATTTTACATAATATTTTCATAAGATTACAAAATATTTAATGAATTCTATATTATAGGAAAGTGCTTTTAATACGTATTTTGAATTTCTTTCACAATGTACACGTTATGGAGATTTCAAAGAGTGTGAACAGTATTTATTAAAATTCAAGAACCAATGCTTAACTCTTCGGAGCAATGTATGTTTCAAATATTACTCGTGTATTTCACATTTGAATATTATTGAAAAATAACAAAACATTAAAATTACAGAAAGCTATAGACTGGAATTGTTCAGATGGCTCATATTTGAACAACCTAGATTGGGTAACAATGGTTGCTGTTAAATGTATTCTTGCAACACTCGCATGCGATCTTAGAAGCACATATTTACAAATCGAATTTCTTAAAACGTTGATAAAATGTGATTTTTACGCAGATTCTCAAGGTACTACAATCTTCTGAATGTTAACATGTTAGCAACAACAATTTAGCAACGGAAAACATTAATTTGCCAATAAACTTTCTGTATATTACAGTTTGCACACCAAATTTTCAACGTCTATTACAAATTGTAAAAATTCTACAAAAGACAAACATTGTGTTTAACTTTATGAATTGTACGATATCAGGCGATGTATTTGACTTCAATTCTGAAATTCGGAGATACATTGATGATTTATTACAAGCAGAAAGTTATGATAGTGCATTGGAACTATCAACTGCTGCGGATATAAATTCATCAAACATAATATTAGGCCAGGTACCGTATTAATATTATATTGTAGATATTTTTAACTTCCTGCTTTTAATTGAATAATATTTCTAGTATCGACATAAATTTTGCGATTACATACAAAGGAGAGACATGATTGAAAATGAATTTTGGATTGAGTGTGCACAAAATTTCGAGAAGTACAAGGTCCCATATGAAAAAACCGTTGAATTTTTTATTGAACATGCTGAAAAGGTTGCTTCCCATCAAGAAAGGTATACATTCTTTTAATCATTTAAAAACTTTTTATACTATATAGGGAACAACTAATAAATATACATTACAGATATGAAATACTACGTCTGGCTTTCGAAACATTAAAAAGTGTCGATACAGAACGGCAAAATGTTGACACATTAGAAATGGCAATGTGGAAATCATGTATGTTAGCGGATCTCGAGAATATACAATTTGGGAGTGGACCCCGCATTTTCAATAAATTAAAAACAGAATTGTTGTCGGGATTGGACAAATTAGAATTCAGTTATACTTTAAATGAACCATGTGAAAAAAGTGCTGCAGAGAAACTAATTAATAAATTAATTGATTTGAATAAAATAGATACTGCATTAAGAATTAGTACTATTTTTAATCATAAACATAAGGTTCGTTATATTAAATAATAGTTGCACAATTTAAGAAATTCTTGATTTAATAATACCAAAATTATTTTTTTACACATAGGATCTAGAAATTTTAATGCTATGCTTGAGCTTGGTAGAAGGTGAAATAACACCAAATGATTTAACTGTTGATCAAAAAAATCTTTTGAAGGATCTAAATAAGACTAAACAACAAAAATATGGTACCTTCAAACATCGTGGTTTGCAAAGATTTTCGTCCTGTTCATCTTGTAAGTTTCATTATAATAAACTAACAAATATTTATTTAATGTATTTGTTTATTCTAGTGACTACTTCAACGAGCTTGTCTGAAATAAGCAAGCATAAAGATGTAAATTTTCAGAATATGCAAATGGATTGTTTATCAACCTTGCAAACGTTACTTAAAAGTCTAGAACATGGACAAGATGTATGTTTAAAAATCGTATTATATTATAAATTGGCGATGCAACTAGAGAAAAGTTACTGTTTCCTATTAATGTTAAATGATCCTACTCAATTTTTACAAGAAATTGCAGAAAGTAATATTGAGAACAAATTAGACATATTTGCTGATATAATTACAGCATACAACATAAATAATGACGCTGTTGCAACATGTTTGGCGGAAAATA
Organism: Halictus rubicundus; assembly: GCF_050948215.1. Classification (NCBI taxonomy): domain Eukaryota; kingdom Metazoa; phylum Arthropoda; class Insecta; order Hymenoptera; family Halictidae; genus Halictus; species Halictus rubicundus. Next base: position 2,720,135 of record NC_135151.1, read on the forward strand.
TTACTGCGAATATTGGACGCGCCATAGAAGGTATATGACGACATAAACGTAATATTCTACACAAGGCAACTGTGAATTTCTAAATTTCACAGATGGCGAAGAAGGTAATATTTACCTTTGGGGGTATTGTATAAATTCGAATTTCCGCGTAATTATGGAATTATGCAATGATGTTCCACTTCTTGGTTATCAACTTTTGAAAAGAGCAAATAGATTGCTTGGACATTCCTCCTCTAAAAAACGTAATGATACTATAATGAAACATAATTGCAAACCCAAAGTATTATATCTGTTACATAATTTTTATTTTTATTATTCAAGTGTCCACTCTGAAGATGATCGTTGAGTTATTAATACGATCTCATGATTGCTTTACAACTTCTTGTAACATGGAAGGAATAGCATCGATATTACGTAAATGTCAGAATCTTGCTAATGTTTTGCAAAATCAGAAACTATGGACATTATTGGTACGTCATTAATAGACTGCGGACTTTATGCAAAATAAACATTTATTGCAAGATATAGGAGCTTTAAGGCGTTTTAACCCTTCCTGGAATATTTTCATTGTTTTAAATGTGATTTATTCATTTTTGGCATAAATGCATAAAATCCGCAATCTAGTTATTATTGTACTATTATACATAATACAATGTTAATTATGTATATTACATAATCATTGCACAGTAATATATATTATCTGTACCTAGGTACGACTTGTAACAGGTGTTGGTCGTTTTACAGAAATGAATTACATATTTCAAATTTTAAAGGAAAATCATCAATTTGAATGCTTACTTGGAAAAGGATTGGATAAGGTTCCTAACATGCTAATATTTTAATATAAAGTATACATATATGTTCGAGGAAATAAATTATGAAATGTATTGTAGGTACCTGGGTTGAAAATAGCACTCCTAGAGTTTTTAAAACGTTCAAATCCTCAAAACAAAGATCTGTTTACTCTTGTGGCATTACATTTCCAATTATACCATGAAATGGCCGTTATGTGGGAGAGTGAAGCGAAAGATATAATCAACACATTAGTATCATATGCAGCAAAAGATCATGGAAAACTACAGAACTCTACTCAACAAGAAATAAAGTTAACTAAAACGGAATATGTTCAACAGCAGCTACAGTTAGCGGTTTCAAATTTTACTTATGCCACACAATACTATTTGCGGGTAAATTTACATTCGATAGTAGGCAATAAAATAATTTTTAGTATTAATGAATCGATAATATATATATATATATATAATTAACAGGAAAAAACATTAAATCTTGCTAATTGGTGTTCGAATCAAGCACAATTGGTTGGCTTCCAACTTTCACTTTTCAACACGGTGTCCAATAATCAACAAGTGATTTGTATTCTTAATTTAAAGTCTGAGCATATTGACAAAATATTATGTCATACTTTAAATTTCTCTCAAGCTCTTATTGTTATACATGCTTATAATTTTCCTGTGGATTGGACTAATCTAATATACAATCACTGTATATTGAATGGAGAAACAAAATATTTAAAAGATTTTATGACTGTGGAGAAATTAACTGCCAGTCTAGTACAAGATTGTGCACGCAGGTATTGTGATCGCTTTTAAAATAAATTAACAAACATATTAACGCATTGCCAACTAATTTGAATTTAATACAGGTACCGATTAGAGAAGGGTATTACGCATACAATGACAGATAATATGAAAATGTTGATATCTGAATTATCAGACATAGAATGTAAATACATGTTAGCAAGTCAGTTAGGATTTAAAACTCTTGTTCAATCAATGCTCAATAATCCTATGATAGTCGCATATCTCAAAGATACTGTATGGAAGAAAGGCTATAGCATGACTTGAATATTCCGAATTGCTACAGTCATATAATTTTTATATAGAATTTGAATAAACTTTAATAATACACACATGTTAGAAAGTTTCTTTAATAACAAATAACTTTCATATAAGTGTATGGTTTTTTATTTTTATATAAATAAATGTATTTCTACACTCTGCACCACGAGAGAACCGTACCGTTTCGCGCAGCTTGACTGGCCGCGGAAGGCGCTGCGAACCTCACAACTCCCACTTCACTTCATATACGCGGCGTACCGTAATTAAACGGATTAGCATGGAAATATAGGGTATAGGAAATCGTGACCATACTGTGTAAACACCCGGTATGGCGTGGCGTCACTGCGCGCATGCGCTGTGCATTGGGAAGGGAGCGTACGGAGTGGGAATACCACCAATTAGGGCGAAGATGCGCAGCGACGAACGAAAATCGGTTTTCACGCAGTACGGTTCTCTCGTGGTGCAGAGTGTATATTATATATATAACCTCTGTTGTGAATTTACATGTAATACACAGAGTCAAACAGAATATACGAAGTCAAACAAAGTAAAAATAATGGCTGCAGAAGACCAAGCTGATATCACAGCACACTTTATTATCATATACAGTTGAACACTCTGTATATTCAATGACATGACATACATATGTGTATGTATATTCCAAAGTATATATAAATATTCATTTATTTAAAAAGAGAATCTATATCTTGTGCCTCATAGCAGAATGAAATAACTGATTTCAAGCAAGAATTATGACATATAAAAACGCACGATTTAAAAAAAACAACTGGCATAGAAAATCCGATAAAGTGTCAGTTTATAAATTAGATGCGTATATTGGAAAGTACGAAAGAAAGTTTGGAAAAATATCATCGTTAAATGTTTTGCCGAAAGAACGAATAAAGTTAATAGAATTGACACAAGAGTTAATCGACTCTATTGAGAAAGAGGAGAGAAACAAGCAGCAAGGTATGAACCCGTGAATGTTTTAAAGTACATATCATGTAAAATCTTTATTCTTCTTCTTGTGTTGTAGCATTCGAAACACTCAAGGTATCTAATGATTTGATGAAGGAAACAATATCTAAATTGCAAGATTCAATGAAAGTATATAAGGAAAGTGTAAGATCAGAAATTGCAAAATTGGATAGCTTAAATACAGATCGACTTTTAAAAATTAATTATATGTGTATATAACTTACAAATGTTATTAACTTTATATGATAACTAATAATGTTGTCAATATTTTGATAAAATTTTGTATCCCATCTCAATTGCAACTCCAAAAATATTGACCTTCAAAATTTCATGAAAATGATAATAAACTAAAAACATAGAGTTGAGATTCAATTTAAAACTTTATTTTACAATAAGACAGAATGTGTAATACTTTATTATTTGCATTGCAGTAGAAATTGCAATACAAATTACAGTAAAAATATTTGTAAAAAATTATTTGAAGTAATGGAAATATAATTTTCATACATTTTATTTGATATTACCTTTTTTTTCTTTAATTATTATTTTTTCGTAAATATAAATATTGTCAGTGTCATATTTTCTCAAATTATAAATATATACAACAATTTTTCAACTCTTCCTAATTGATTAAAACGATGTTATAGATGTACTGTTTCTACATTCGATCGACGTTTTAAGCAATTGGTGTTTACATCATATGTATCGACTTTCCTCTTTACATTCATGGTTTCTAATATTGGAGTATTTAATTCCCTTTGCAAGTTTTCAGCCATATGAAAATCGCAATGTTCGCTATATCTCGATAGAGTAATCATTTGATAACACTGTGGACATTGTTTTGAAGGAACATCTATAATACTAGATAGATCTCTTTTTACTAGAAAGTTATAGATACCATTATTATTTTTTGCTTTAGATGTATTACATTTGGACTTACTTTTTGTTTTTGAATTCTTTATTAAACTTTCTTTAGTATCTCTTTTAGTTTGTGCTTTCATATATAATTTTGCTTCCTCTTGCAACTCTATAGGTAACAAACTAACTATACTAGGGTCAATGTCATTTAAATCAGGAAATATTTCTTGCAATTTAATAAGATCTTGTACATTATTAGTTTTATTATTCTCTCGTGTATCTGCACTAGGTGAAGGTTGTTCCATTTCAACTACGTTAATAGATTTTACCTGATCGGAGTAAGTTCGTATGTCAGAAACAACGTTATCGTCTGTCTTAAAATCACTATTCTTATTATTTACATGTACTTCGTTTTCGTAAACATTACGCTCATGTCCAAATTCAATTTTCTTCGCACCATTTTTATTTAAATTATGATGTATAATGCTGATGTTTTCTTTCTCGTTTAACTCGATTAATTCAGTTTCAGGTATACATACATATTTCGGTTTATCATCTGTCGGATTAAAAACATTCATAAAGAAAGATTTCTTAAATTCGCTTTGATCTATAGACTTGTCAAATTTTGAACTCATTTTTGTCATTTCAAGAAATGTTTTTTTATTGTTTTGTTCATTCAATGAACTAATTAAATTATTTAATCTCCTAGAAGTAGGTGATGAATCTGTTTTTGTGTTAGGAATTTGTTCATTAAATTTTGCGTTAGTTTTAACATTATATGCAACACTCTTTACTTTGCTACTCCATTCATTTTCCATTTCAGTGGTCCTTTTCAATGACCGACTGTTGTTCGTTTTTAAAGATTCTGTTCGAACACATATCTTCTCTTGAGGTTCTGAGTCTTTTACTTTAAAAAATTTCTTAAAGTTTTCAGTACCTTTAGCTTGAACAAATTTGCCAGCCGAAATTCCTAAATACGCAATCGGACATTGCGTAGATTTGATTATAATATTTACACAACGAGCCGCCATGTTTTCTGGTTTGTACGAGTTTAAGGTACACGAACGAGATTGGGATATAGTAGTTTTGTTTTGGTAATAATGATAGCATATTGTGAACAATGTCGCTCGTCGCTCGTTCTCTTCTTGATCTTTTTCAAGACGTTCACAAACTTCGGCTGACAATTCATTAGCCCAATGTGTTAACTGTAAAAAATATCATGTATGTACATATACGTATGTTCAATATACATTATTTACAATTTAGTGCTTAACTTACAACATCTAATGAAGTAATGGCTTGTCTTCCTGGAAATTTTTTACATGCCCCAATTGATTTTGTTACAAGACGCATAGTAACAGGTTCATTGTTTATACCTCGTGCAATATTATATAACCACAATCTAAACAAAAATATATACTTCCACAATGTATCAATTTGAAAATATTAAAAAGAATGATATAACATACCCTGTTTTTTCGTCGAAACGTTTTTGTAAATATTGCAATGAGTATTGCAATAAGTCACCCATAACATTACAATTAAGTGATTCAATGACAACATCTCCAAATTTCCCACCAAGATTTCTAACTTTTTTAACTGGCAATGTGGAATAAAGTGATGATACAGTACTTGGCGGTAATATTGTTTGGCGGTTTGGTTTATGTAATCCGCATGCTAGTTTAGCTAATATCTAAACATAATGCATGTTTAGTACATGTATTCAGTACATAAAAAAACTACTGAATCATCTTACTTTATTTTGTGCTATGCCAGCAGAGCATTTAAATCCAGTCTTTGCAAGTATATCGGCTCTCAATTCTTCAACTATTACACCAGCTACAGCAAGTTTCTGAGCTTGTATGTCTTCAGATTCTTCAAAAACATCTGACATCCAACTTTTTAGACCTCTGCTTCTTTCTTCTAAAATTGTAATAGTAGAATTAACTTAAATACAAATTTTACTTTATGTGAATCTTTCTCTTACCCTCATCATTCTTTCCAACTTCTGAAAATCCCACAACAAACGTATTGGAAAGTTGAATTGTTAATTCTTCTGGGGTAGGAAAATTTGTAGATATTCTTTGCTCGACAATATCAGTAATATCTAGATATGCTTCGTCTATGCTAGCTCGTTCTATTAAACTGCAATGTTTCCTCATAACGTCAATAACATCACGACCAGCGATCCTATACCTATTTAAATGATTGTAAATTCAGAAAATGGGTAAGACTTGGGAACCCCCCTCCCCCTCTCCTCCTTTCGACACATTACCTACGCTATTCTCTTCGTTTTGACATGCTGAACACAAAATGTATATGTCATTTTTAGCGCAAATGAATAGTTTTCAAGATATTCGTGAAAAACTACTGCTACTACTATATGAATCCCTCCCCCCCTTTTCTACTCCTCAGCATGGCGGCTAGCAAGTAATGGTTTTTCAAACGACCCCTGGCACTAAAACGGTTAAAGAAATTCCATAAAAGTTGTAATTCTTTGGCAAACCTTGAAGTATCTGCTTTCCCACGAAGACATGGTACACTAGCTAAAATTAGATTTGGACATTTTTCCTTTGCTTCCTCACCCCTCATGTGTCGTGTAACACCATATTCTCTTGCTTCATAGTTGACTGCAATTATCCTAATTAAAATCATATTAGTTTTCATTAAAGTAAAATAATATCATTGTTATATTGTAATTTATATTGACTCTGAAATTTTACCCTCCCAACTGCCACTGATTATATTGTACAACAGCAAGTGGTTTTCCATAATTTTCTGGTTGAAGTTTTGTTTCCACTTGACAGAAAAAACAATCCATATCGATTAAAACGATGATTCTGTTGTTAATTGAGCTCGCCATTATAAAATTATTGTGTATACGTTAATATTAAAATTCGCTGCGATAGGTTAGAAACGTTTCTGGTGTTCTTCCAATTCTGTTTACATGAATTTTTTATGAATAACATAAGTTTTTTTCTGTTTGTATTGGCAGAAACATTATTTATACTTTATATGTACTCAAAACACTGTCACCAACTGTTACAAATATAAAATTTATTCATGAGGAACTAATACTGTTAGTAAACAAACAAAAACGATACGGTTCACACTTCCTTCAAGAGGCCACGAAGTCCAAACGAAGTCTGACTTCATGCCTAGTTTGCTGTTCCTAAAATTATTTTATTGTGTAAAATTAAACTATATACATAACACGACATAATAATCAGAGACATCTTTAGTCATTGCTGCCACTATGTATGTAACAACTTCACCTATGACAGTGGAAAAGAAAAATTTCACATTAACCAAATCGAACAGCGGGGAATCGTCACCATCAATAATATAATAAATAAAAAGTAAAAATTGTTTTCATAAATGTTTCTCGGACAGGCTTTACTCGGTTTACCACACTTTTTATATGTATCAATCATTAAATTTAAGAGCGTTGATTATTTTATGAATTATTGAAAATACAGTTTACAGATGTCTGTCAAGTTTTGGAACACTTAAATTGCAGCAAATACAACGTAAACGCGTTTTTTTCGCAGTTTCATTTATCATTTTATTTATATATATTATTCGCGGTGTGAAGTAGTAATATTCGTGTGACAATGCCAAGTAAAAAGAAAAAATACAATGCCCGTTTTCCAGCCGTGAGTATCAAAATAACATGTATATTTTGGAAAGAGTGTTTCTCCGAGAGTATTGAAATTTTACGTACATTACACGATTATGATTTTAATAAGAACAATACTTTAATTAACAATGAAGATTTTTTATTCCGTGAAAGAGTAAAAGAACATAAATAAGTATTTATGCAAAAACCATTAAATGTACATAGTTAACCTAAATCTGTATTCCTTCATTAGGGACGAATTAAGAAAATTATGCAGACTGATGAAGAAGTTGGAAAAGTTGCACAGGCGGTGCCAATTATAATTTATATCCTTTTAAAATTAATAAATAAAAAATTATTTGTTTTCAGAATTATATATATATATATATCATAGACATTTATTTGATTAGCACATGCTATTCTTTTCAGTTCTAAATTCCTTAACTACGTATATATACCTAGAACATTAGAGTTGTTTGTACATTCGTTACTTACAAAAACTATGCAAATTACTAATGCCAAGAATGCCAAAACTTTGAGCCCATCTCATATGTACGTATAACGATATAAAAAACTTTAACTGCAATATTATAAATATTTGCATGTTGTAAACTCTTTCTTTACATTTATTTATAGGAAACAATGCATCCTGTCAGAAAGTCGCTTTGATTTTTTAAAAGACTTAGTGAAGTCATTACCAGATATTTCAGGACCTGACGATGAAGTACCTACACCACCATTAACACCTGCTCCAATAATTTCAAATACATCGAATACATCTGTTCCTAATCCAGTGTTGAGACATTATGAAGTAGAGTAAGTATTAATTGGAATAATTGTTGTTTGAAATTTTAAATTCATTGTAAAATTTTTATAGATTCCAAAAGCAACAAATGGGTTTAACTGCTGAAGTAAAAGTTGAACAAAAATACTCAAACGATAATGGAGGAACAGGAATGCATAATTCTGGTGTTGTGAACCAAATTGTTACAAATACATCTGTTTCTCAGGTTCCAGAATTTCAGATATCTGTGCCTACATCATTTCAAATTAGTCAACCAAATTTTTATACTGAAGTTAATCCTATGAATTTGAGTACGAACACATCCAGTGTCAGTGCGAGCAATCCACCAACATCAAATTTTGCTCATACTGCCAATCTTGACGAAGATTATGATACATAGTTACTGTATTAGTAACATTAGGGACACAAATTCATATATCATCAAATGTAAAACAGTTGTACATGCGTTTGCTCGATAAATATGGTGAATTTTCATTTAGACTATCACGGGCACATTAGAATATGTAATTTACATTACTCGAATAGTTTTATTATATGTACATGCTTAGACAGCTGTAAATTTTTATATTTTTATATCTATTCTATCAATAATAACAGATATTTTGTTAAAATTAGTTCAGAAATAGCATATTTGATAATTTTAAATATTTTATACTGCTAAAAGTGCTCATATTCCTAGTACTTTATTTTGATGTGTACATGTGTATAGTAGTCATAAATGTTACAATTTAAACAACTGTTATATACATATTTTAATTAGTGCTAGTTTATAGCAACTAGTATTCATTTAATTGTGCAGATAATATATTATACTTATATATATTTACGCAGGTACAAATATTATTAGTTACTAAGAGTGTAATTAGCTTTATGTTTTATAATTGTGTAATGTACCTAATTTAGTTCACATACATATATATTAGAATGTTTATCATGTGCAACACAACATATATAGACTAACGAGCTTTACAACTAAGATTTTTTTACATCTGTATACACGTATGTAAGGTACACAATTTTTATAAAGGGAAAGCTAGCACATAATAAGACATTTTATATATGTTAACACTTAAGAAAATTGGTTTAAAAAATTTACATTGTCAAATACTTCTCACTGCAAAATGCATATAATAATTTATTTATTAGATAACTTTTAAACTTCTTTAAATTTCATAAAACATTTTGTAACACGAATGTAAGTTACAAAGTTTAACGTTATATGCAAATACTGTTCAGTCCACTTTACTAAAATTGTTAGTTTTGACACTCGAAATGTAAAAAAGAACTATGACGAAATGGATGATTAAATTTTATAAAACAATTTGCCATATATATTTCATTTACACAGATTACAAATACCAATTATATGACCTTAAAATAGTGTATATGCGATATGGAGTAGTAAAAAAATAAGCACTGTTTATGTGAAAATATGTTAGTAACAAATATGCAGAATAAGGTGTATATGTTGTATATACACACTTATACCACTGATTTCTTGTTTTACAAATAACTTGTAAAAGGTAATTTAAATCTGATAGATGAAATACTTAGAAAGTTTATAGAAAATTCATTTAAGTATATCAATTATTGTGTTTTTTAATAAAACTCGACTAGTTTAATATTGATTAAAGACAAAATCAAATTACATGCATTTTTGTATACGTGAAGACTATCAAATGGGTTAAGACTATGAATTTTAACAAGTGGAAGTTTTTTAATTAATTTTTTATCAACATGTTAAAGGCGACAAAAACGCTTCTTCTTTATACTTCTTTATAAAGGTAAACTTAATATCTTACCTTTATTTATCTTATATATATTTATTTATATTGTGTAAATATTATAAGACTGCCTGAAAACTTCTTCTTTCAAAATTGATGTGTATATATTATTTGTACTGTATATATTTGTAAATAAATACTGATAAATTTATTATTAATAAGTTCGTTAGTTGATAATATAGTTACGATATGACTGGTGTATTATAAATTGAAATTCTGTAATGTCTTTCACAAAAAAGATTTATGCCTTGGAAGCAATAAAATGACAATAGATTGAAACATATTTTTAATTAAACTTTCCTATATTTAAGGACAATAGTAAGTAAAGTTTGGTTACAACTATCTAAACAAAATTTAAAGCTACAGTTAGTACCTATCAATTAAATCAGTTATTGCACATTTTTAAATTTTTACAAGGTAAGCAATTTGCTGCTGGATTGGCAGCAGATTTATAGCAGAGGTTGATCAAAATCTGTCATCAAGTCTGTATGCCATCTAGCGACGGTTTTGGTGACTCGTTAACATAACCTACAGCAGAGAGGATAGGAGAGTGCTCACTAGGCCTGCAGTAGGCCTGCAGCCAAGTTCGCGTATGCGAGCCGAGCTCGGGTCGAGTCGAGCCGGGACTCGCTTTTCGAGTCGAGTCGAGTACTTGCACGATGCGAGCTACACGCAACGATGCGAGCTACCCGCACCGATGCGAGCTATCCGCAACGATGCGAGCAGCTCGCAACGAAGCGAACGGCTCGAAATAAAATCAGGCGTAAAATGACATGATGCGAGTTACAGCGGGAAGATCAGCACATCGATATTATCAAGCATTTTAGTATATTGACAATGCTAAATGTTTGCGATGTTTTATTATATATTTTGATAGTGAAATGTTGATTCAGAATTTGTATAACCCTTATTGAAAATAATTATGCAATAACAACTATTTCCTAGATTTATGTAAATAACTAGATGTGAAGAACGGTATTTTATATATTCCTTTATATTATACTCCGGGGTTCAGTGTACAGTCGTAAAAATGTATTGTCGCAAAATTGTTTATAATGTTGAAAATTAACGTTAAACTTCGTTAAATAGTTTTTGAAAGGAATGGATATATAAATATTGTATAATATTGAAATGTATTTGTACGCATTCGTGCCAATATGTGCCAGTCTACAACCTTTCACACAAGTTGGAAGTTCCAACAGCCTGTCATTCGGTACTGTGCACGTATAGGTGATAAGATTTAAAAGGGCATAGCCGATTAAGATGGTCAAAACAATTGGAACCGCAAAAAGATTCCATTTCAAACAGTATTGATTTCTTGATTTTCTGGAAATGACAGAAGTGGATTTCAAAATTCTTTTCACGGAATCTTACCAATTTTCACAAGCAATTTCATATCTGGCGGAAATCGTGGACGAACACAATAATATAAATATTCATTGCCTAATCAATGTTACTTCAATATTTTTAGAACATTAAAAAAATATTGTTAACATCACATGAATAAATAATATAAGAAATTGAAAAAATAAAGATGATGTATGGGAAAAAACATTTACCACCGACGGGATAAGAACCCCAGCGTATCCGCTCCTTAGTTCGACGTCTGGCGATGTTACAAAACTTTACGAACATTCTGGTATATATCACATAAAATACAATTTATTCTTTCTCTTAAATCACATTTCTTAGGTCAAACAATTACTTGTTTCAATTTAATAATGCTAAAAATTACTTAATATATATCTGCGATAAAACCAACAAGTGTAACTTTCCTCCTAATAGCAAAAACGTCGAAAAAATTCGGTTTTTATTGTTTTTTGGCGATGATGTCTCACAACAAAAAATCTAAAAAAAATTGACGACACTGCCTGTTATAGTACCTTAACAAGGAACTAAACAGTAGAATAGCATGTTTTCACATTTTTGAGAAATCTGCATTTTTCCTATTTTTTGGAGGTTTTTCATTTTTTACGACCACAGTTTGTAACAAAAAAATCTGAAAAAATTATCAAAAGTCAGCCTTAGAATCCAAAATATGTCACATTTTCTCAGAATTTTAGGAAGCATCAGAGTGCGGAAAATACGCGGAGAAGCGCGAAATCTAATTTACCCTGTAACCAACCTCATGGGCAAGATAGGGGGTTGAAATTTTACTCAGAAGGGTTTTTCTTAGTCAGCTTTCGAATTATTCATTAATCATTGAAAAACCTCTAAGGGCAGTTTTGACCATAAATCGGCTAGGCCCTTTTAAAAGGATCTGATGTCTACGTTCAACACTCGTCATACTTTCTGTTTAGTTAATATTTTAATGTTTGTAAAAAGTTTACAGATTTTCATCTCGAAATCTTTTTTCAATTTGCAATTGTTGGCTCTTCTCCGTGGATAACAGTCCATCTTTTATACGATGGTCCAAAATCATGCTAACTACCAAATAATTCGTAGTGGCAGCAAAGTTAAATCCACTTCCTAGCTCGACAATTAACGCAATTATATAACGCAATTTTTCCTGAGTTTTCATTACATGTCATCTAGTAGCTGTCTAGAAGCTGAAGTCGTTTGGTCGATTTATAAAAAAAGTTATTCTGATTTAAAGTGTCTGCCATCAATTATGAGACTGACTGCATAATGTATAACGAGAAGCGGCCGCACGTTTCTCGCTAAGCAACCTGCGCTATCTCCATGTTTATAATTGTGTAGTGTGAAAATGGTTTACTGCCTTTTTGGTTCGTTATCTCGACCATTTCTTCTAAAAAGTGTACTTCCGTACAATGGGACAGTAGGGCTCTCATCAGCGAGCTAAGGTTTATGACCGGCTCGCCTGCACGCGCCCACTTAGGTCACCCGCTCTGAGTATTTGATCTACCTGCACGCGTATGCGTTTTGCTCTTCCCTCCCCATCGAGCCACTAGCTAGTTATTCATTATCGAAAAATATAAAAGTCTAAGACAATCTATTCTCAGGTTAGTTAGCTCAGATTCTGTCAAACAGTTTTTCTCAGCTTACCAGAATTCAGTCTTTTGACCTTTGGTGCGAGTACCAGTGTGGCGGCCTGTGCAAAGAGCACGCCGACGAACCGCCAGCATACATTGTAGACGCGGCGGCGACCTCGTATAAATACACATCAATATTATACAATATTTATATATCCATTCCTTTCAAAAACTATTTAACGAAGTTTAACGTTAATTTTCAACATTATAAACAATTTTGCAACAACACATTTTTACGACTGTACACTGAACCCCGGAGTATAATATAAAGCAATATATAAAATACCGTTCTTTACAGATCACAGCTAGTTATTTACATAAATCTAGGAAATAGTTGTTATTGCATAATTATTTTCAATAATGGTTATACAAATTCTGAATCAACTGTGGGATCAGGACCCCCAGAACAAAAAGTATGTGGGAGATCGGGAAGAACGGGAGGGTTCCGTGGGTGAGCGCGTTAGTCGATCGGCTACCACCAGTGAGGTCGCGGGTTCGATTCCCGGCGGCGGTGCCCTCATTTTTCCCGAGATCCTACAATTGGTGTCAGAAGTGGGATTGGGGGAACACCGATCGCCGCACGAGGTGGCGCTGTGAGTTTCTAAGTTGTTACGACGAGTTGTGTTTGGTGGCTCTGTGTATGGCCACAGCACAAAAAAGACGATGAGACGACGCTGTGACGGACATTCGAGGGCGAATGTCGTCGCAGGATGGCCGAGTGTGGGATCAGGACCCCCAGAACAAAAAGTATGTGGGAGATCGGGAAGAACGGGAGGGTTCCGTGGGTGAGCGCGTTAGTCGATCGGCTACCACCAGTGAGGTCGCGGGTTCGATTCCCGGCGGCGGTGCCCTCATTTTTCCCGAGATCCTACACAACATTTCACTATCAAAATATATAATAAAACATCGCAAACATTTAGCATTGTCAATATACTAAAATGCTTGATAATATCGATGTGCTGATCTTCCCGCTGTAACTCGCATCATGTCATTTTACGCCTGATTTTATTTCGAGCCGTTCGCTTCGTTGCGAGCAGCTCGCGTCGGTGCGGATAGCTCGCATCGGTGCGGGTAGCTCGCATCGGTGCGAGTAGCTCGCATCGTGCGAGTACTCGACTCGACTCGCACAATCGAGCCGAGCTAAGCTCGGCTCGCATTTTCGGGTACTCGCACAGCCCTAATCGCAAGGGTCCGGGATGCCTGGAAATATTTCCCAATAATGCAGAGACGGGACTTTTTCATAGTTAAAAGCGCTTTAGCCAATTAGCATCTTGGAAGGTTGGATAATACAAGGATGTGAATTTTCAGTAATGGCACTAGATAAAAAGATCAACCTGACATGCTGAATCCCTCAAAAATCCCTAAAAATTATTGTTCGCGAAATGTAACAAATAGTTGGGCAAACTATATTTATCAATTGATTTTTTCTAGTTTTTATCTCCAGATAAAAATGAATATATTCTAAATATTTTCTGTAAAAATTTGATTTCAATATCTCTAATGGCTTGAAAGCAACCTGTTGCGAATTAGTATCTTGCGTCGATGGCCCGCTCCATAACATTGACACTGGAGGGTGTCATAAATTAGCCCTCCCACGACACTGTCTCGCCGAAGACGAAAGAACTTTCCTGTAACCTCAGTGCAAAACACAGTCATTCTCTAAAGTCTGAAACATCGCCGCTTCGCACGAATGTACAATTGCCTAGTAAATATGATCCAAATTATATCATGTTTGGTGTCAATTTTATCAGGAAAATTACACGAATGTGTTGATAGAAGTTTCATGAATATATTATGAAAAACAAAAGAATTGGGACATTGCATTAGTATTGTTTCACCGATATACCTGACCCCGCATAATGTTACACTCATCGGCGGTCTAGCTTCTAGCCCCTTCCAAGGGTAGACACTTGGGTGCGTCATAAATTGGCCCTTCTCCGATAGTGTCCTGCCAAAGACGAAAGAGCTGGCATGCAGCCTCGGTGCGAAACACAGTCATTCTCTGAAATCTGAAACATCGTCGCTTCGAACAAATGTTCGAATGCGTAGTAAATATGATACAAATTATACCATGTTTGGTATCATTTTT